>NC_079197.1:95643038-95943038 GCF_029499605.1 Hyla sarda
TAGTTGTAGTTATGCAACCAGCAGATGCACCACTACAACTCCCAGCATGCACTTTAGCTGTTTGTGCAAGCTGGGAGTTATAGTTATACAACAGCTGAAGGTACACTTTTCCATAGAAAAAATGTGCCTCCAGCTGTTGCAAAACCATAAGTCCCAGCATGCCCATAAGGGAATGCTGGGAGTTGTGGTGGTCTTCCTCTTGTTGTTGCATAACTACAGCTCCCAGCATGCCCTTTTTGCATGCTGGGAGCTGTTGCTAAGCAACAGCAGGAGGCTGTAACTCACCTCCTGCTGCTGCTCCGGGACACAGGTAAGTCCCTAGCCTCCGCTTCTGGGGCCCCGATCCCAACCGCTCACGTGCTCCGGAAGAGGGGTGGAGCGGGTTGCGGGAGTGACACCCGCAGCAGGCGCCCTGATTGGTCGGCAGGTAAACCGGCCGACGAATCAGGGCGATCGTGAGGTGCCACCAGTGCCACCTCACCCCTGCAGGGTTCCGGGCCGTCACTGGAGACCCGATTGACCCGGAATCGCCGCAGATCGCTGGACTGAATTGTCCAGCGATCTGCGGCCATCGCCGACATGGGGGGGCATAATGACCCCCCTGGGCGATATGCCGAGATGCCTGCTGAACGATTTCAGCAGGCATCTGGCTCTGGTCCCCAACCGGCTAGCGGTGGGGACCGGAATTCCCACGGGCGTATGGATACGCCCTCGGTCCTTAAGGACTCGGAATGCAGGGCGTATCCATACGCCCTATGTCCTGAAGAGGTTAAAGGGGTACTCCGGTGCTTACATATCTTATCCCCTATCCAAAGGATAGGGGATAAGATGCCTGATCGTGGGAATCCCGCAGCTGGGGACTCCCGTGATCATGCACGAGGCCCCCCGTTTGTAATCACTCCCCCTCCCGTAGGCTTGCATTGAGGGGCGGAGCGTGACGTCACACGGGGGCGGAGGCGTGACGTCACACGCCGCCGGCCCTGCGGTCGACCGTAATCAGTCCCTACGGGAGGGGGACTGATTTACAAACAGGGTGCCGCGTGCATGATCACGGGCGTCCCCAGCTGCTGGACTCCCGCAATCAGGCATGTTATCCCCTATCCTTTGGATAGGGGATAAGATGTGTAAGCACCGGAGTACCCCTTTAACAAGGGAGCATTCTCTACGTCTAGAGGAAAGAAGGTTTCTACACCAGCACAGATGAGGGTTCTTTACTGTAAGAGCAGTGAGACTGTGGAATTCTCTGCCTGAGGAGGTGGCCATGGTGAACTCTGTATTTTTGGATGTGGTTATCTCTGGTTATGTATACAAGATTTATAGGGACAGAACATTGATCCAGGGATTTATTCTGACTGCCATGTTTGGAGTCGGGAAGGAATTTTTACGTCTAGTATGAGGTTTTTTTGCCTTCCTCTGGATCAACTCAACTCAGTAGAGACCCATTAGGGTTATAGGTTGTACTTGATGGACTCTGGTCTTTTTTTAACTTTATGAACAATGTTACTATACCTTTTGGAGGCCTTAACCCCTTTACAAGACATGACGTAAATGTACGTCTATCAGCAGCCAGGAACCCTCCTGTAATAGCGGACATCTGCAATCGCCCTGATGTCCGCCATTAACCCCTCAGATGCTGTGACCAATACTGATCAAGGTCCCTGGGGTCTTCTTCTCTGGTCTAATATTGATCAGTGCTATACCTGTGCTTAGTAGTGAACAGTATTAGCAATCTAGTGATTGCTAAAAATAGTGCTAAAATTTTAAATGGCTCCTTTTTCCCATTTTACCCTAAAAAGCGTAAAAAAAGAATTAACAAACTTATTTGATATTGGCACGTGTGTAAATGTCTGAACTATTAAAATATAATGTTCATGATCCTGTACAGTGAATGATGTAAACATTTTTTTTTTTAAAGTCCCAAATTGCTGCATTTTTGTCACATCACATTCCCCCAAAAATTTATGAAAAGCGATTAAAAAGTCACATATAAACAAAAGAGATTCCAATAAAAACTAAAGATCACCGCACAAGTAATGAGCCCTTATACAGCTCTGTATACGGAAACATTTTAAAAATATATGTGGTCAAAATTGGGCAATTTTAAACATACTTATTTAGCAAAAAAAGTTTCTTTAAAAGCAGTATGAAGGGACATGCAGATAAAAAGATGGGGAGACTTAAGCGGGGGTACTGTTACGCCGAGCGCTCCGGGTCCCTGCTCCTCCCCGGAGCGCTCGCGGCGTTCTCCTCTCTGCAGCGCCCCGGTCAGACCCGCTGACCGGGAGTGCTGCACTGTCACTGCCGACGGGGATGCGATCCGCGTAGCGGGACGCGCCCACCCGCGGGTCGCATTCCAATCTACTCACCTGTCCCGTTCCTCGGCTGTCACATCCTGGCGCGCGCGGCTCCGCTCTCTAGGGCGATCGCACGCCAGCTCCATAAGATTTAAAGGGCCAGTGCACCACTAATTGGTGCCTGGCCCAATCAGTGTCTATTAGCTTCCTGCTCCATGTGTACATAAACTCACTCCCCCTTCCTGTCCTTGCCGGATCTTGTTGCCTCTGTGCCTAGTGAAATCGTTTTGTGAGTGCCCTTACCAGTGTTACCAGACCTTCTGCCGTTGCCCTTGACTACGAACCTTGCCGCCTGTCCTGACCTTCTGCTATGTCTGACCTCGCCTCTGTCTAGTCCTCCTGTACCACGCCAGTCTCAGCAGTCAGTGAGGTTGAGCCGCTACCGGTGGACACGACCTGGTTGCTACCGCCGCAGCAAGACCATCCCACTTTGCGGCGGACTCTGGTGAAAACCAGTAGCAACTTAGAACTGGTCCACCGGTACGGTCCACGCCAATCCCTCTCTGAAACAGAGGATCCACCACCAGCCTGCCGAATCCTGACAGATGCATCTAGAGTCTATGGCAGCAATTACAACTGTGGGACAACCTGTGGGCATGCAACTATGTACGGATGCAGTCTCGAAGGATGACCATGACGGGGGTAGAGGACAGTGGCGACCCTCACCCCATGGACATGCGGATTGAGAGTCGCCAGTTGGTCCCCCTCCACCCCCGTCACAGACGTGGAGTAGCGGGAAGACCGAATCCGTCCCCCACTTACCAATCACTTGCGGGCCCGATTCTGTATGATGTGGAGACAGGTTCTGTGCCCATGGTTTTTCGGATGGCAGACTCTTATTGTAGTGAGGCAAATACGTGCTGCAGACTTGTGCAAGGGGTTGCAGTGTTGCAGTATGTCGCCTCCTCTGTTTCTTGCGTATATCCGTAATCTAAAAGAATAAAAAACAAGAGTTAAGCTGTTATGTATGATAAACATATCACAGTGTTATTCATATCACATGTTGTCTGATGCCTGAAGGGGTAGGGTATACCTATGAAATTTGGAGTATACCCGGTGTTACTACGAATTCTACATTTAAACCCGTCATTTTGGCCACACTGGCCGTAGCCAGTTTGTACACGTCCATACCGCACAACGATGGGATCCAAGCCGTCAATAACATGATTATACCAGACTTTCCCCCAGCACAGACATTTTTGATCATTGAATTGCTCAGGATTGTCATTGAATGCAATTATTTCGCATTTAATGACAAGTTCAACGCCCAGACAGCAGGGACCGTGATGGGTAAGAACGTCGCGCCCACCTACACGAATATCTTTGTCGCCACATTGGAGGAAACGTCAGTCTATGTATCGCGCCACTTCAGCCTAGTGCTGGGAGGGTGGCGGTACATTGACAACGTTTTCCTCCTGTGGAAAGGCTCCCAGACAGAGCTTGAGGAATTCCATCCATTCCTCAATAGAATCAATCCCCACATACAGTTCACCCTAAATTCCTCCCGCAAATCTATCCAATTTTTGGACACAGTTGTCACCATACAAAATCAACAGATCCACACAGACCTATACACGAAAAAAACAGACGGTAACTCCATCTTTGAGAGTAACCACCCCAAACATGTTCTCAAATCTCTCCCTGCTGGCCAAATGATGAGGGCCCGCAGAATTGTCAGCAGGGAAGAGAATGTGGAGAAAGCTCTGGAAGGCATGGTCCAGAGCTTCATCCAAAGGGGATACCCCCAAGAACTAGTCCAACAGAGCAAAACCAAGGTACTACACATGGATAGAAATACCCTCATGCACACCAACAGACAGAAAAAAAAGAAATGACCCGTGTACCTTTTGTCTCTACATACAACCCCAGTTCCCTAAAAGTGGCCCAATCCATAAAAAAATATTGGCATATACTGCAAGACAGCTATCCGGATATAACTGAGTTCCAAACACCACCCCTGATGTCATATCGTAGACCCCCCAGCCTAAGGAACTCCTTAGTTAGAGCTGACATTTCCACCAAAAGAGGCTCACAACAAACTTTCCTCACAGTCAAGAATAAGGGCTCATATCCTTGTCGGAATTGCGTCAACTGTGCTTACATGATCAAAGGACCCACATTTAAACACCCTGGTACAGGGAAGGAGTACAAAATGTAATCATACCTTACCTGCACCATGGACCATGTCATCTATGTCCTCAGCTGCCCGTGCAACCTCATTTACGTAGGTGAGACTAAACTGGAGTTCAAAAACAGAATTAACCAACACTGGTATTCTATCCGCAAAAAATGTTTGGATCTACCTGTATCCAAACATTTTTCAGACATTGGCCACTGTGAAAAAGACTTACATTTCACATCCCCCAACTTAAATATGGGGGTGACCGTACCAGCATCCTAAAAAAACGTGAACTGAAGTGGGTACATACCTTGAGATCATTACGTCCCCATGGTTTAAATGTAGAATTCGTAGTAACACCGGGTATACTCCAAATTTCATAGGTATACCCTACCACATCAGGTATCGGACAACATGTGATACGAATAACACTGTGATATGTTTATCATACATAACAGCTGTCACGAACCGGCTGGACTGGTAGTGGATCCTCTGGACCAGAGAGGCGATGGCGCGGGTTTTCGCCAGAGCCTGCCGCAAGGCGGGATGGTCTTGCTGCTGCAGTAACCACCATGTCGTATCCTCCAGTAGCAACTCAACCTCTCTGGCAGCTGATATGGTGTGGTACACAGGGAGCAGGCAGGAGCGTAGTCAGACGTAGCAGAGGTCAGGGCAGGCGGCAAGGGTTCACAGGCGAGTAGGCGGTAGCAACGGGTTCGGCAACAGGCAAGGCAATACACACAATAGGAACGCTTTCTCAGAGGCACTAGGGCACAAAGATCCGGCAAGAGCAGGAAGGGGCAGGTGCCTTTTATAGGGAAGGCAGGGGAAGTGGGGAACAAGGGCACCAATTACCGATGCGCTGGCCCTTTAAATTTACTGAAGGCGGCGTGCGCACGCCCTAGAGAGCGGGGCCGCACGCG
This sequence comes from Hyla sarda, assembly GCF_029499605.1. Classification (NCBI taxonomy): domain Eukaryota; kingdom Metazoa; phylum Chordata; class Amphibia; order Anura; family Hylidae; genus Hyla; species Hyla sarda. The sequence continues at coordinate 95,648,435 of NC_079197.1, forward strand.
CCGGGAGGCAGAGAAGGACGGCACAAGGAGCTAGGAGCAGGGTGAGTGGAGCTGGGACACGGCGCGTGAACGGGGGCCAACCGTCACGGCAGCCACGTCCCCGACACAAGGGAACCCGGGAGATGCCAGGATCCCAGGGCAGAAGGCCGAGGGGGTGGACGCTCTGGTCTGGGGACCGGAGAGCACGCTTTAACAGTACCCCCTCCCCCTTAGGTCTCCCCCTCTTTTTGGTGCCCAGAAAAGAGAGAATGAGACTGCGGTCCAAGATATTCTCATCAGACTCCCAAGACCTCTCCTCAGGACCGCAACCCTCCCAATCCACCAGAAAAAATATTTTCCCCCTAGAGATCTTGGTCGCCAAGATCTCCTTAACAGAAAAAATATTGTACCGGCAACAGGGGTGGGAGAAAAAAGCTTGGGAGAGAAATGGCTGAAGACAGCAGGTTTAAGAAGGGAGACATGGAAAGAGTTATGGATTCAGAGGGAGGAAGATGGAGCTGGTAGGAGACCTGATTAATCCGACTCTTGATTTTGTAGGGTCCCAAGTAGAGAGGAACCAACTTGTAGCTAGGAACCTTGAATCGGATGTATTTCGAGGAGAGCCAAACCTTGTCACCTGGGCGGAATTCCGGAGGAGCTCTGCGTCTCTTGTCGGCTTGGGCCTTCATACGAGCAGATGTCCTGAGGAGAGCCGTTTGAGTTTCATGCCAGATGGTGGATAAGTCCAGCACTAGATTGTCAACAGCAGGTACAGAAGAAGGAGTGGAAGACTGCGGCAGAGATGGAAGAGGATGTTGGCCAAAAACTACAAAAAAAGGAGATTTGTTAGTAGCAGAGGATTGTTTGTAATTGTAAGAAAATTCCACCCAGGGAAGGAGATCCACCCAATTGTCATGGCGGGAGGATACAAAGTGGCGCACATAGTCGCCCAAAATTTGATTCACCCGTTCTACTTGGCCGTTGGACTGAGGGTGGTAGGAAGAAGAGAAGTCCAATTTGATCCCAAATTGTCCACAAAGGGCCCTCCAGAACTTGGAGACAAATTGTACCCCACGATCCGAGACAATATGTTCGGGGAGGCCATGGAGACGGAAGATGTGTTGGAAGAATAGTTTGGCTAACATGGGTGCAGAAGGTAGACTGGAGAGAGGTACAACGTTAGCCATTTTGCAGAAGCGATCTACCACAACCCAGATAACAGCCATGCCATGGGAGGAGGGAAGGTCTGTAACAAAGTCCATGGCAATGTGAGACCAGGGCCTTGCAGGAACGGGCAGAGGCAAGAGAAGACCCGCTGGTTTCTGACGGGGCGATTTATCCCGGGCGCAAATCACACAGGGGTGGACAAAGTCCGAGACATCCTTCTCCAGAGATGGCCACCAGTATCTTTGGGAGATCAGCTGAAGGGATTTTTGTATCCCTGGATGCCTGGCAAAAAGAGAAGAGCGGCCCCACTTGACAGGAGGAAGAAGACTCAGGTCCATGGGAGCTATGGCAATCAGCCGTTCAGGTGGGATAATATGTTGAGGTGTTAGCTCATCGCCCACTACATCAGAAGCGTGAGACAGAGCATCTGCTCTAATGTTCTTATATGCAGGACGGAAATGGATTTCAAAATTAAAGCGGGCGAAGAACAAGGACCATCGAGCTTGGCGGGGATTTAGTCGCTGGGCGGACTGGAGAAAAGCCAAGTTCTTGTGATCAGTGAAGATGTTCACAGGGTGTGAGGCGCCCTCGAGTAAATGCCTCCATTAGAGATGAGCGAACTTTTCAAAAATTTGATTTGGCCGATTCACCGAATTTTCCCGAAAAGTTAGTTTCGATCCGAATTTATTCAAGGCGAATCGATGTTAAAAAAGGCTATTTCTAGCCTACATACAGCCTCTACAGGGGTATAGAACACTTTGCTGTGTCGTAAAACGCATATGGAGTGTGCTGGGGTAGTGAAATAATACTGTTATTCAGAATAGCATGCAGATTACCGGCATCGCTCTTAGAATCAATGCCGCACAGCAGCACAATGACAGAGCCTGGTGGTGGCATCAGTGTAAGGAGACCATATAGTGACTGAATGACATAGCGTGGACATAGCGTGGCAAGAGGAGACCATTTAGTGGCTGAATGGCACAGCGTGGAGTTGGCTGATGCACTAGTACACTACACACCAGGGCTTCACAATCCCCCCCCCCCAAAAAAAAACAACACAATATATGAAATTTTTGTCAAAGATTTCTCATTGGTAGCACCTGCTATCCAAAAATTTGAAATTTCCAGAACCAGGCCCCACCTCTGTGGCATCAGTAACCCATATATTGCCTGCATGACACAGCCTGGAGTTGGCTGATGCAAGAGTACACACCAGGGCTTCACAATCCCCCCCAAAAACCAACACAATATATTACATTTTTGTCAAAGATTTCTCATTGGTAGCACCCGATTTCCGGGGCCGCAGGCGCGCTCCACTGAACGGATTAGCGTGTCTCTATCTTTCATCGACCGGTGCTGGTAACCCGCTAATTCCCGGAAAGGTAAGCTGCCGCGAAGCAGGTGGTCTCCCCCGGGCATGTTTGGCTCCAGAATTTCCACTACTGCCACACCACGCTGACTGCCAACCGTGCTACCACCTTGCTGACTCAAGGGCAACCTGCAACTCTTTTCTCCCGATGATGAACCCCCTTCTACTGAGATCGAGCAATAACAGGTGTGTTATGCCCTCAGATGTCCGGGGCCGCAGGCGCGCTCCACTGAACGGATTAGGGTGTGTCCATCTTTTTTTGTAGCACCCGCAATCCAAAAATTTTTAATTCCCAGACCCAGGCCCCACCTCTGCGGCATGAGGAACCCATTTATTGCCTGAAGGACAAAGCCTGGAGTTGGCTGATGCACCAGTACACACAGGGCTTCACAATCCGCCCCAAAATCAACAAAATTGTATATATTTTTTTTTTATTTACAACTTTGTGTAAGCACAAGCGCATATCCAACATTTCAGAAGACTCTGTAAGGCAAGACGGTGGACCACCCAAAGACTTTGTTCTCAAAAATAATGAACCACATAATTGTTGATTTTTTTTTTAATTGAAATTCCTAGACCCAGGCCCCACCTCAGCTGCATCAGTAACCCATAGATTGCCTGAAAGACACAGCCTGAAGTTGGCTGATGCACGAGTGCACACCCGGGCTTCATAATCCACCCAAAAAAAACGCATTTTTTTTTAAAAATTGTCTGACAAAATACCTTTTTGTTAAAACAAGCGCATTTACATTTACAGAAGACTCTATAATGCAGGATGGGGGACCACCGAAAGACATTCTTCTATAATATAAGAAACCGCACAATATGTTCATTTTTTTTAAATAATTGAAATTCCAAGACAAAGGCCCCACCTCTGCTGCATCAGTAACCCATATATTGCCTAACGGACACAGACTGGAGTTGACTGATGCACGTGTACACACTACACACCCGTCACCCGGGCTTCACAATCCACCCAAAAAAAACGCAAAATTTTATCGAAATTGTCGGACAAAATACCTTTTTTTTTTTTTAAGTGCATATACAGCAGTTCAGAAGACTCTATAATGCAGGATGGTGGACAACCCAAAGACATTCTTCTCAAAAGTAATAAACCACACAATGTTTGAAATTTTGTTAAAAAAATTATTACATGTGTGTAAGTGCATCTGTCTCCAAAAAATCAGATGGCAAAAGGATTCTATTCGCCAAAAATGATTAAGCAGAGTTAATCCCTGTCCATCTATTTTTTTTTCATTAAAAAATCACACACAACAAGCGTTCCATTGTGTAACGGTTAGCATTCTGCAAAATTAAATTTTATTGCTGACAAAATTACCAGTAAATTTAACAATAACACTACTCAAGAGTGTTTAATTACCCCATACATTGCACCAGGAGCAGTCAGGAGTAGACCTCAGCAGTACCCAAGAGGCTTTAATAACCCCTTACCTTGCCCGATCAATTGCGAGATCGAGCAATAACAGGTGTGTTATGGCCTCAGATGTCCTGGGTCGCACTAGCGCACCATTGAACAGATTAGCGTATCTCTATCTTTCAAGGACAGGTGCGTGTTGCACGCTGAAACCAGTTCGTGATAGGGATCTGTGATTGCAATTATTTAATCTTAAAATGAGGAATTACCAGTAAGTGAGGGTCATAAACTGGCGTTTATTAAGTCCCTGCCCTTTGTACACACAGCCCGTCGCTATAAGCAATTGGAATAGTTAGTGAGTTGGTTAGTGAGGTCCTCGGATCAGCCCAGGCGGGGTAGGAGAAGGCCCTGGCAGAGCGCCGAGAATTTAACGATCATTGTTGAAATTTGCATTAAGCATGTATTTAGCTACTGCTAAACATCCAAAAATTTAAAGCCCAAGGCCAGAGGCACCAGGGAGGCAAGTAGTTCCTGAAAGACACAGAATGAGCCTGGAGCATGCATTTGCAGCACCCAAGAGGTTTTCATAACCCCTTACATTTAAAGATCAATGTTTACATTTGCATTAAGCATGTATTTAGCTACTGCTTAACTTCAAAAAATTATAGGCCCAAGGCCTGAGGCACCAGGGAGGCAAGTAGTTTGTGAAAGACACAGAATGAGTCTGGAGCAGTCATTCGCAGTACCCAAGAGGGTTTCATAACCCCTTACATTTAAAGATCAATGTTGACATTTGCATTAAGCATGTATTTAGCTACTGCTAAACTTCAAAAAATTATAGGCCCAAAGCCAGAAGCTTCAGTTTTCCCCATATTAGGAGCATAGTTGTCCCCCAGATTAGGAGCATACTTGTCCCTCATCTTAGGCAGCATAGATGTCCCCCAGATTAGGCAGCATAGTTGTCCCCCAATCAGCGCGGGCCGGTCAGAGCCAATCAAAGGGCTGTATGTGTCAAGCGGGCCGTACAATCCCCAGGTCTGCCCAAGAGGGTTTCATAACCAACCACAATAGAGAAAATTTTGTTGTAGGAGCATGGTCAATCTACTCAGACCCATCTGTCATTGGTGGCTGGAAATCCTGTCTGATCCATCCCTGATTAATCTTGTCAAACGTCAGTCTCTCCACATTTTTAGTGGACAGACGAGTTCGCCTTGGGGTGACTATGGCCCCGGCCGCACTAAACACCCGCTCTGATGGCACACTACTGGCCGTGCAGGACAGCTTTTCCAGGGCAAACACCGCTAGTTGCGGCCATAAATCGAGTTTGGCTGCCCAGAAGTCCAGCGGATCTTCAAATGTTGTTGGCAGGGTCATGTTGAGGTAAGCCATCACCTGCTGGTTCAGGTCCTGCTCCATGTCCACCTGCTGCTGATGAGTAGCTTCACTATGCGGCTGAAGGAAGCTATTCATCAGCGACTGTAGACTCAGGCTGCTGCTGATTGAGATGGTACTGCTCCTGCCACCCATCCCCTCCCCAGCAGCCGTGGCAGTGGAAGGTGAGCGCAGAGGGCCCCCCAAGTCAGACCTGCGAGTAGATGGACCATGTGGCCGATAGGCATCGGCCAACCGACTACGTAGAAGCTCCCTGAAGTAGGTCAGTTTGTTCTCCCTCTCATTGGGTGTAAAAAAGGCCCCCATTCTGGGCCGGTAGCGAGTGTCTAATAAGGTGGAGATCCAGAAGTCATCGCGCTGACGAATTTTGACAATTCGGGGGTCACTACGCAAGCAACTCAGCATGCATCGTGCCATTTTTGACAGTGACTCACTGGGACTACCTGCCTCCATCTCCACTTCATACTGCCACGGTGTGTCTGGGTCCTCTGTCCCGCCTCCCTCATAATAACCCTACAGCTCCTCTGGCTTCTCCTGCTCCTCCCCTCCTGTCCAATGACCAGAAACACCGGCCATCTCATCCACCGTAAACTGTGCTCCGCTCTGCCCCTCATCATCCTCCTCCAGTTCATCCCCCACAGGACTCATGTAGCCTTCTGATGTAGGCGCAATATTTCCATTGCCGTTACCAGCCATGTTTTCAATCATTTTTTGGAGTAAATGTAGGAGTGGAAATACGTCATTCATGGCGTAATTCGAGCGACTAACAAAAAATGTGGCTTCCTCAAAGGGCCTCAGCAAACGGCAGGTGTCACGTATGAGCTGCCACTCGTTCAAATTGAAGTTACACAGGGGAGTACTCCTATCTGCTTGTATCATCAAAAAATCTGTGATGGCTTTTCTTTGTTCGTATAGTCTGTCCAACATATGGAGGGTGGAATTCCAACGTGTGGCAACGTCACAAATGAGACTATGTTGTGGGATACCGTTCTGACGCTGCAGCTCAAGCAAAGTGTGCTTGACGGTGTACGAGTGGCTGAAGTGCATGCACAGTTTCCTTGCCATTGTCAGGACGTCTTGCAAATGGGGTGAAGACTTGATGAACTTCTTGACAACCAGATTCAACACGTGTGCCATGCAAGGCGAATGGTTCACACTTCCTTGTCGCATCGCAGCCACAATGTTCTTCCCATTGTCGGTCAACATGGTTCCCATTTCCAGATTTCGTGAAGTAAGCCATACTCGGATTTCTTCCCTAATGAACTTCAGCAGTAACTGCTCTGTGTGACTCCGTTCGCCAAGGCAAACCATGTGAAGGACAGCTTGACACCGCTGTGCCCTACACACATGGTACGATGAAGGGCCACCGAGATTTGGACGTGCAGTGGAGGCCGAGGACACAGGGGAGGAGGTGCACACTGTGAAAGGACCAACTGCCTGGGAGCGAGAGCGTGGAGGAGGAAGCGGTGTGACCTGTCCAAGTTGCTGTTGTGGCTGTGCAGGAACAACATTTACCCAGTGGGCCGTAAAAGACATGTATTGTCCCTGCCCGTAGTTATAGCTCCACACGTTGGCGCTGCCGTGCACTTTTGAACACACCGACAGGCTCAAGGACTGGCCCACCTTCTCTTGTACAAACTTATGCAGGGCTGGTACTGCCTTCTTCGCAAATAAATTACGGCTTGGGACTTTCCACCTTGGCTCGGCACAAGTCATCAATTCCCTGAAAGCTGCAGAGTCCACCAGTTGGAAAGGGAGGGACTGCAACACCAGCAACATGGACAGTGGACAGGAGCACATTCAACTTCTGCACCTTTGGATGAGGGGGCACATACTGTTGTCTCTTGGACATGGCTTCGCCTATCGATTATTTGCGGAATGGCTGACTAAAAGCGGAAGAAGCAGGAGCGCCAGAAGGAGGGTTTGACACAATGCTCTCTTCGGCTGAGGTGGTGGAGCCTTAGCTGGATGACTGAGGGAGCGGATAGCCACTGGGTGATGCGGCAGGCTGGACCACTACATCGGAGCCACGGTTATCCCAGGCCGCTTTATGGTGGCGAAGCATGTGTTGACGCAGGGCCGTGGTGCCGAGATTGGGACCCTGGCCACGCTTCACTTTCTGCCAACAGATTTAGCATGTGGCTACGCTAAGGTCCTCCAGATTCTTTATGAAGAACAACCACACCGCAGAGTAGCTGATTTTCCCACCCGCAGTCCACACTATTTGACTGCTATTGGCGCCGTCTTCAGCAACCCCTGTTCCACTACCTCCCAGAATGGTAGCTTGCCGCGAAGCAGGTGGTCTCCCCCTGGCACGTTTGGCTCCTGAATTTCCACTACTGCCACCACCACGCTGATTGCCAACCGTGCTACCGCCTTGCTGCCTCATAGACAAAGAGCAAATTTCTTCTCCTGATGATGATGAAGCCCCCGCTCCCAATTGCGATCGGCTTCATCATCATCAAAAGATGTGGGCACGTCACTGATGTCCTCCTCGTGTTCCACAACAGTGTCTGCTTCAGGACCCTGAACAATTGCAACACCGCCTCCCACGTCACTCTCCGCATCACTACTTGGCCGCCTTGCGGAGCAAGCGACGCATGTCTCCTCACATTCTATGCTGCCCATTAGCTGCTGACTGTCCTCTATTACATCGTCCTCACTAAATAGTGGAGCTGAAGCCAAAGCATGAGATACTTCTTTGGGAGAGGGAACAGCATAGGACAAAGGCAAGGGGATTAAGGGGACTGCTCCCGGGCCATGCCAACTGAGGGTTGTGTCTGAGGAAACCACTGACTCTTGACTGGGGTTGTCAAATGTTGCTTGTGATGATGGGGATGAGTGTGCAAACCAATTGACGAGGAGAGATGGGTCTACGACACGACCGCTGGGTGTTACCGGGAGCTCAGGCCTATTGCTGCGACTCCTGCTGCCACTCACCCCAAGTCTGCTGCCAACTCTGCCTGACGTATGTAGGCCTCTGCCCCTTCTCTGTGCACGTCCTGGCACTTCCCTGAATGACATACTTAGTGCGTTTATGAGGGTATTACAATACGCCACACTACTCTTTAAACGGTATTTGTCTAGAACAGCAGAAGGCGATTACTTACTGCTGTCCTTTCACAGTATGTAGGCCCTAGACAGAATAACAGTTACTAAATAGTACACTCCTTTGTTGTATGTATGCCCTTTGCAATGATGAGCGCACTGGTTTGCGTATTTCTACGCAGAAAAAAACACTTTTTTTTTGTTTAACCCCTTAAGGACTCAGCCCATTTTGGCCTTAAGGACTCTTAAGGACAATTAAATTTTTACATTTTCATTTTTTCCTCCTCGCCTTCTAAAAATCATAACTCTTTTATATTTTCATTCACAGACTAGTATGAGGGCTTGTTTTCTGCGCGACCAGTTGTCCTTTGTAATGACAAATCTCATTATATCATAAAATGTATGGCGCAAGCAAAAAACACTATTTTTGTGGGGAAATTAAAACGAAAAACGCAATTTTGCTAATTTTGGAAGGTTTCGTTTTCACGCCGTACAATTTGTGGTAAAAATGACGTGTGTTCTTTATTCTGAGGGTCAATACGATTAAAATGATACCCATTATTACATACTTTTATATTATTGTTGCGCTTAAAAAAAATCACAAACTTTTTAACCAAATTAGTACGTTTATAATCCTTTTATTTTGATGACCTCTAACTTTTTTATTTTTCCGTATAAGCGGCGGTATGGGGGCTCATTTTTTGCGCCATGATCTGTAATTTTTTTTGATACCACATTTGCATATAAAAAACTTTTAATACATTTTTTATAATTTTTTTAAATAAAATGTATTAAAAAAGTAGGAATTTTGGACTTTTTTTTTTTTTCGTTCACGCCGTTCACCGTACGGGATCAATAACATTTTATTTTAATAGTTCGGACATTTACGCACGTGGCGATACCAAATATGTCTATAAAAAAAAAATGTTTACTGACGTTTTACTTTTTTATTGGGGAGGGGATTTTCACTTTTTTTTTTACTTTAACTTTTACATTTTTTTACATTTTTTTTTACACTTGAATAGTTCCCATAGGGGACTATTCATAGCAATACTATGATTGCTAACACTGATCTGTTCATACATCTGTTCAGGACATAGAACAGATCAGTGTTATCGGCGATCTTCTGCTCTGGTCTGCTCGATCACAGACCAGGGCAGGAGACGCCGGGAGCCGGACGGAGGAAGGAGAGGGGACCTCCGTGCGGCGTTATGAATGATCGGATCCCTGCAGCAGCACTGCGGGCGTTCCGATCATTCATTCAAATCGCGTACTGCCGCAGATGCCGGGATCTGTTTTGATCCCGGCACCTGAGGGGTTAATGGCGGACGCCCGCGAGATCAGCAGCCGGGATCAGCCGCGCATGACACGGGCATCGCTCCGATGCCCGCGGTTATGCACAGGACGTAAATGTACGTCCTGGTGCGTTAAGTACCACCTCACCAGGACGTACATTTACGTCCTGCGTCCTTAAGGGGTTAATACACCAGCAGGTGTATACTAATGTGTGGAATAGCACTGAATTTAGCACAGAGACAGAAATACAGGTACTAAATAGTACACTACTTGGTTGTATGTATGCCCTTTGCAATGATGAGCGCACTGTTAAGCGTATTTATACGCAGAATTTTTTTTTTTTCTTTAATACACCGGCAGGTGTATACTGTGTGGTATAGCACTGAATTTAGCACAGAGACAGAAAAAAAGGTAGTATATAGTACACTATTTGGTTGTATGTACACCCTTTGCAATGATGAGGGCACTGTTAAGTGCATTTATATGCAGGAAAAACTTTTTTTTTTTCTTTCATACACCGGCAGGTGTATAACGTGTGGTATAACACTGAATTTAGCACAGAGCCAGAAAAAAAGGTAGTATATGATACAATATTTGCTTGTATGTAGGCCCTTTGCAATGATAAGGCCACTGTTAAGCGTATTTCTACACAGGAAAAACTTTTTTTTTTCTTTCATACACCAGCAGGTGTATAACGTGTGGTATAACACTGAATTTAGCACAGAGACAGAGTAACAGGTGAAAAATGGTAAAAAGGCACTAAAGTCCACACTTATATGACTTATTTCTGAACAGCAGCAGGACCCAACTGGGCAGCACCACAGACATTTTTTTTTTTTTTTACAGGGATTAAACCCTAAACTGCACTCTGTCACACAATTGTGAGAATCAGATTTGTGGAGCAACAGAAAAAACTCAATTGGGCTGAAAAAAGAGGAGATTAGATGCTCCATACAGGTAAAACAGCTGTGAGATCTATGACGCAGGTGACTGCTATGCAGCACCTCTATGCCTGCTATATGGAGTAAGGAGAATACGAGGTTTTGCTAGAATCGTTCTCGGTCAGAACAGCAGAAACACTGTGCCCTGTGTCTTTCCCTAATGCTGATGTCACCGCTACTCGTAGCGGTCGGATGCTTTATAACGCCGTTGTATGCGATCAGCACACAGACGTGCAGTCACTTCCTTTCCCTATCTCGTGCATAGAAAAAATGACCAGAGGGAAGATGGCCGCCGATTATATAGGGCTGTGACATCACAGGGGTCAGTGAAAACTGATCGGCTGCATCTGACATGTGATTCAGGGTCAGCCCGCCTACCTTGATTCCCGCGCCAGCTTCCCGCCCTCCCATGGTGCCTTGCCCCATGTACTGACATGTGGAGCCGCCATCTTAGGTCTAAAACAGCCTAGAATGCAGGAAAATGGAGTTTAATAAAGCCATTTGTGCGATTGAATCGCGGCGAAGTTCATTTTCGATCAGAATCAAATTTTTCCTGAAATTCTTAACGAATTCGGGTTCGTCAGATTTGATTCGCTCATCTCTAGTATTCATCTGTGCTCTCTCCTGTCTGATAGTACTCCTCTGTGCTCTCTCCTGACTAATAGTACTCCTCTTTGCTCTCTCCTGTGCTCTCTCCATGATTTTATAAGCCATGATTTCTATAAGTTAAGAAATAAAGACATTTTTGTATGAAGTATATTAGAAAGGCTAATGTTTTGCCAAGATGTACAACATATAAAAAAGGTTTTTGTATTTGACAGTGTCCATTTAAGGATATACTTTATAGTACAATGCTTGTTGGATATTTTCTTGAAATATAACACAATTTTCATCTAAAATCGAGCTTTGCAGTGGAATTATTGATTCCAAATCTTGACATTTACCATCCATGCTGGTCCATGCTCCTGAAACGCATATATCCACTTGATTTTGTATGAGAATGCTGGCTGGGAAGTGGCATTGCTAGTAGTAATCTATTACTATATTTGTAGGAAGGAAATCACAGTTACTTCTCCTGCACATAATTACCCTGATAGGGTTCAGGAATTTAGATTATGCACAACAATCCAGTTATTGTGGTAATTTGAAAGGAAAAATAAAGCAGATGATTAGAATTATGCAGGATACATGGAGAGACATCTCTCAATATGAACTCTCCCTTTGTTGATTGAAATTAAGTGTATTCACAATCACTCACCTTCCTTTGTTCCCCTGTTGTGCCTGTGATGTCCCAGTACGGGATATAGTCCCATACAGTACTTAGGCCCTGTCAGGTTCAGTCCCTCTGTGTCCTAGAGGCTCTCCTGCAGTGTCTCCCCCATAGTAATATATATTATGTATAATGTTATGTGTGTTATGTATAAAGGACCTTTGAGTTAGTCACATGATAATGTGTTCACCTGATCAAGGGCGTAGCCAGAAACCACAGGGCCCCGGTGCGAAAAATTGCCCTGGGCCCCCCTACCTCCTGACGACCCTCTTTCCCAATCCCGGACGACCCCTTACTCAGCTGCACAAAGATATCAGTGACTGCAGCACTGATGGGACACATATAGTTGTGTATTCTCCTGACTGTGTCCCATCAGTGCTGTTGTCACTGATATCTTTGTCCCTTTGGCCCTGCCTGTTAGTCACTTATATAGTTGTGTATTCTCCTGACTAAGTGACTAACAGGCAGGGCCAGACAGACAAAACAGGCATTGAAGAATAATACGCCCATTTTTCTGGTGGGGGTCCAACTGCTGGGACCCCCACCAATCACCAATCAGCTGTTGTAAAGCTATAACTCCCACCATGTCTAGAGAGCCTCAGGCATTATAGGAGTTGTAGTTTTTCAACAGCTGGGGAGCCATAGATTAGGGTACAGTGTCACCCATCATCCCTGCAGTACTTACAAATGACTCCAGCTCTGATGGGACAGTCAGGAGAAACACAATGATATCACTGACCTGAGTGACGTCTTCTCTGTTGTCTTTTCTTTCCTTCTCCATCTGGTCCAGACGTCAGGACATCTTCCATCTCCATCTTCTCTGCAGAGCCTGACACCCGGACATCGTAGGTTCTCACTTTATCAGTAGATCCTCATTCTCTGTATGAAGACAATAATCATTATTATTCTGCTAAATACTGTACCCCCTGAATATAATCCTGCCACACACTGTATCCCCTGAATATAATACTGCCACACACTGTGCCCCTGAATATAATACTGCCACACATTGTACCCACTGAATATAATCCTGCCACACACTGTAACCCTGAATATAATCCTGCCACACTCTTTACCCCTGAATATAATCCTGCCACACACTGCACCCCTGAATATAATCCTGCCAAACACTGTACCCCTGAATATAATACTGCCCCACATCGTGCCCCAGAATATAATACTGCCACACACTGTGCCCCTGAATATAATCCTGCCACACACTGTGCCCCTGAATATAATCCTGCCACATACTGTACCCCTGAATGTAATCCTGCCACACACTGTACCCCTGAATATAATCCTGCCACAGACTGTACCCCTGAATATAATCCTGCCACAGACTGTACCCCTGAATATAATACTGCCACACACTGTACCCCTGAATATAATCCTGCCACACACTGTACCCCTGAATATAATCCTGCCACACACTGTACCCCTGAATATAATACTGCAACACACTGTACCCCTGAATATAATACTGCCACACACTGTGCCCCTGAATATAAACCCTCAAAAATAACCATGCCATACACTGTACCCTCCCACACATCATACATACATACATATATCTTGCTTACACACATCTATCTTTCATACACACACATCATTCATACACACATCATACATACAGTACATAATTGCATCATTCATACACATGCCACCTCCGGACCCCCCCCCCAACAGATGCATAATACATACATACACACATCTTACATACACATACATCATACATATACCCGCCGCCTGCAGATCCCTCTGCATAATTCATCTCCACACATCATACATACATCCTTCTAGCTTACACACTTCTCCACACATCATACATATACATCTTGCTTACACACATCTATCATTTATACACACATCATTCATACATCATACATACAGTACATACACATACATCATTTATACACACGCTGCCTCTGGACCCCCCACACATACATAATACATACACATAAATAAACACATCATACATACACCTGCCGCCTCCAGATCCCCCCAACATAGTACATGTCCACACATCATACATATACATCTTGCTTACACACATCTATCATTTATACACACACATCATACATACGGTACACATACATCATTCATACACACGCAGCCTCTGGACCCCACACACATGCATAATACATACACATCATACATATACATACACCCGCCGCCTCCAGTTCCCCCAACAAAATACATGTCCACACATCATACATATATCCTTCTAGCTTACACACAACATTTATCATTCATACAACATAAATACAGTATATACACACACATCATCCATACACACGCTGCCTCCAGACCCCAAATCCTCCCCCCTCCTCTGTACCCCATATCTCATATCATCCCTCCCCCCTCCTCTGGACCCCATATCTCATATCATCCCTCCCCCCCTCCTCTGGACCCCATATCTCATATCACCCCCCCTTCTCTGGACCCCATATCTCATATCAACCCCCCCCCCTCCTCTGGACCCCATATCTCATGTCATCCCTCCCCCCCTCCTCTGAACCCCATATCTCATATCACCCCCCCCCCCCTCCTCTGGACCCCATATCTCATATCACCCCCCTCCTCTGGGCCCCATATCTCATATCACCCCCCCTCCTCTGGACCCCATATCTCATATCACCCCCCCCTCCTCTGGACCCCATATCTCATATCACCCCCCCTCCTCTGGACCCCATATCTCATATCACCCCCCTCCTCTGGACCCCATATCTCATATCATACCCCCCTCCCTCCTCTGGACCCCATATCTCATATCATACCCCCCTCCTCTGGACCCCATATCTCATATCACCCCCCCTCCCTCCTCTGGACACCATATCTCATATCATCCCTCCCCCCCTCCTCTGGATACCATATCTCATATCACCCCCCCCCCCCCAAGTAGTCAGGTAGTCTCCTCAGATTTTTATATTAGGAAGGACACCCCCCCTCTCCCTCCCTCCCCTCCAGCAGACCATTGTTTCCCAACCATGGTGCCTCCGCCTGTTACAAAACTACAAATCCCAGCATGCCCGGACAGCCAACAGCTGTCCGGGCATGCTGGGAGTTGTAGTTTTGGTACAGCTGGAGGCACCCTGGTTGGGAAACACTACAGTAGACAGTCCCCTTCACTTACCAGGTGGCTGCATCCAGCAGTGCACCACATTAGTGCACCACATTTCATCGACGATGCTGCTTCTGTAGGAGTCGGAGGCAAAAGACACCGCCTCTGGTCATTCATTGCTCCTCGGTGTCCCGGGTCCATTCGCATCAGAGTTGAGATAACTTACGCAGCTCCACCAGATGACGAGCGGTGCGCGGCCATACAGAACCGGCGGCCGCGTAATGACGTAGAGCTTAGTGACGCCCCCTTGCTGTGATTTTGGGAACGTCATTACGCAGCCACCGTGTCTGTACGGCCGCGCACTGCTTGCAAGCTGGGGGAGGAGCCTCTGCGCAGCAGTGAAAGGTATTTCATGCTCTGTCTGATGCAATCAATCTGGGGAAGCCAGGTCGGCACAATGAATGAAAGTCGGAGGCAGAGCGGCTTGCAGCGGTGGGCCCGGGCGACTTGCTGGCAGTGGCGGGCCCGGGACCTGTTGCTGTAGCATAGCAAAGCATAGTATAGTGAAGTGGCAGGGGGGCCGCGCCCCCCCCCCCCCGGGCTACGGGCCCAGTCGCAATTGCGACCCTTCGCCACTGCACCTGATGTGTTTGTTACCCAGAGAGCACCAGCTAACCAGGTGACCTGTAGCTTGACCTATGGGCTTCTGGCTCAGCCCTCCTTTAAAAGAGGGGGACCCATTACAATCTCTCTCTTCCACCACACTCCTGCTGAGGCACATTTCAGTCCAGACATCTCAGAGCCAGTGTCCAGCACAACTGTAACAGCTGGAAGCACCCTGGTTGGGAAACACTGGTATAGAGGAACGTGTATACAATAGACTGTGCCATATGGTATAACAGACAGGGCACAGCGCATAGTACATAGACCAGGGTGCATGACCCGCACAGAACCAATACACTCTCTTAACTTCTTTCCACCCGCGTAGGACGCCGATTAATGTCAGAGTGGTGTACAACATCTTGTGCCCCCGCTCACAGCGCCTCTTCTCTACCCCACTGCCCCTAGTCAGTGTCCGCACCCGCCACGCACAGCCCTCGCTACCCACCATCATACTCTGCCAGAAGGCTCATTTTTACCTGGCTCATCAACGTGATTCATTTACCAGCTTCCATTCGAATCAAGTCGATTCCGATTCCTCAGCGATCCTCTCTCCGCCATCTTGGCTCTTGGTTTTGAAATGATCCCCGCCTGCCCTGCACACCAAGTCTCCACAGTCTGAGAGGTGCTCCTGGCTCCCCCCTCTTTGGGTTTGCGCATGCATGGCAGGTGTGCGCTGACAGCTAGGGCTCATGCTGTTGGATACATATATCTATGCATAACAGCATTTCCCAACCAGGGTCCCTCCAGCTGCAGCAAAACTACAACTCCCAGCATGCCCAGATAGCCAAAGGCTGTTCGGGCATGCTGGGAGTTGTAGTTTTGCAACAGCTGGAGGCACCCTGGTTGGTAAACACTGATGTATAAACTGGTTCCAGCACAGTCTACACTTAGCGCCACTTAGGCGATTCTGTTGATGTTATGGGTGATGGAGAGCGGTGTGAGGACAGCATTGTCTCACTGGCTGTGTTATTGCTGGAGGGTGATGTACTTTCAAGGACACGGCCTGTCACTTGGTGTACATTCAGATCATCCTATGACACTTATTGGCTTCATCGTGAGAGATAACCTGTGTCCCTGAATAGCAAAAAAATAGATGTGTCTGTATCTCCTAAATTTAAAGAGCAATTCCCCAATTTTATGGCTTAAAGGGGTACTCAGGGATAGAAAAATGTATTCCGGATAGGGGATAAGTGTCAGATTGTGGGGGTTTGATGGCTAAGACCCCCTGCGATCTCCCGCCTGGCTATCGGCTTTCCTCCTAAATTGAGCATGTCGACCACCACATGAGGCTGTGCCCAAAATGCCCCTTCTATGCAGCTATATGGGAAAGCAGGAGATACCCGAGTGCAGTGCTCCAGCTCTCCCATAGAGATGCATGGAGGGGGCATGTCAGCCAGTGTGGTGATTGTCACGCCACGTTTAGGAGGAGATCCGGGGCGAGAAATCGTAGTGGGTTCCAGCAGTCGAAGCCCCAGCGATCTGACACTTATCCTCTATCCTTAGGATAAGGGATTCATTTCTATATTCTGGAGTACCCCTTTCAAAGGGGTATTCTGCCCCTATACATCTTATCTGGTGGAAACATCTCCTATTCCATTGTTACTAGTGCCCAGACAAGCGATAACTGTATAAATAAAACATTTCTGAGCTTAAATTTGAGCAGGTGCAGTGACCAAGAAAAAAATAAAAAAATATATATTTTTTTTTTTCATAACATTTTTCAATAATAATTTTTTTTTTTTTTTATGATTGCTTACATAACACCTTCCCCCCCACTTTTACATATATATATATATATATATATATATATATATATATATATATATATATATTTTTTTTTTTTTTTTTTTTTTGAGAATCTCCCCCTCTGCA
This sequence comes from Hyla sarda, assembly GCF_029499605.1. NCBI lineage: Eukaryota > Metazoa > Chordata > Amphibia > Anura > Hylidae > Hyla > Hyla sarda. The sequence goes on from NC_079197.1 coordinate 95,665,868, forward strand.
TACTTTATAAAGATTTATGATTTTACTATTGTGCAGAGTTTTGTTCGGCACACACTGCTGCTCCAGGACTTCTAGCTATGTGAGCATTGTACAGCGCAGCTCTGTGAAGTGCACGGTAGAGCGAGGGGGGGTGTTTCTATATTTGCACAAAATGTGCAAAGGAATGCAGAACTTAAGGAGTGCAGAACTTAAGGAGTGCAGAACTTAAATAAATCTTGAGCAAGAGTGTAAATTAGACAAGCAGTGTAAAGGGGTAGATCTGTTTCTACAATAGACACCTAATGATACATGTCCCCCATTGAGATATATATATATATATATATACATATATATATATATATATATATATATATATATATATATAGACAGATGCACTGCTCAAAAAAATAAAGGGAACACTTAAAAAAACAATGTAACTCCAAGTCAATCACACTTCTGTGACATCACACTGTCCACTTATGAAGCAACGCTGATTGACAATCAATTTCACATGCTGTTTTGCAAAGGGAACAGACAACAGGTGGAAATTATAGGCAATTAGCAAGACAACCTCAATAAAGGAGAGGTTCTGCAGGTGGTGACCACAGACCACTTCTCAGTTCCTATTCTTCCTGGCTGATGTTTTGGTCACTTTTGAATGCTAGCGGTGCTTTCACTCTAGTGGTAGCATGAGTCTACAACCCACACAAGTGGCTCAGGTAGTGCAGCTCATCCAGGATGGGACATCAATGTGGACTGTGACAAGAAGGTTTTGCTGTGTCTGTCAGCGTAGTGTCCAGAGCAGGCCAGTACATCAGGAGACGTGGAGGAGGCCATAAGAGGGCAACAACCCTGCAGCAGGACCGCTACCTCCATCTTTGTGCATGGAAGAGCACTGCCAGAGCCCTCCAGCAGGCCACAAATGTGCATGTGTCCACTCAAACAGTCAGAAACAGACTCCATCAGGGTGGTATGAGGGCCAGACGTCCACAGGTGGGGGTTGTACTTACAGCCTAACACTGTGCAGGACGTTTGACATTTGCCAGAGAACACCAAGATTGGCAAGTTCCCCACTGGTGCCCTGTGCTCTTTGTAGATGATAGCAGGTTCACAATGAGCACATGTGACAGATGTTCCAGAGTCTGGAGACGCCATGGAGAACATTCTGCTGCCTTCAACATCCTCCAGCATGACTGGTTTGGTGGTGGGTCAGTAATTGTGTGGGGTGGCCTTTTTTTGGGGGTGGCACATGATGGGAGTAGTAGTACCTGTACTAATAGACATATCGCCCGATGTGATCAGCCATAATATAGCAGAGATGTGAAGCTGCTCTATACAGTGCTCACATCTCTGCACTATACTCCAGCCCTCCAGTGATGTGAATAGAACATTATTCATTCATATTTTCCGCCTGGTTGGATGTTTGCAGCCAATCACCACTCTCACAGGGAAATATGAATGAGTGATGTTCTATTCATATCACTGGCTGGAGTATAGTGCAGAGATGCGGAGCACAGGAGAAAGCCGCTCCGCATCTCTGCAATAGATAGGACGATCACAGAGCACACTCTGCTCCATGCTGGGAGCTGTAGTACCTGCATTAATAGACAAATCACAGCAACTTCTGACACCTGATGCAATCTGTCTATTAATGCAGGTACTACAGCTCCCAGCATTGAGCAGAGTGTGCTCCATGTTGGGAGCTGTAGTACCTGCAGTTAAGGAAAGATCACAGTGAATGTCACTCCTGACACCCGCTGTGATCCTCCTGTATCATGTATAGATGCGGGCGGCCGCTCTTCTATGGTCCCCTGCACTGACGTATATGTATACCTATTCATATTTCCCACAGAGAGTTGTGATTGGCTGGATCCATCTGACCAATCACAGCTCTCTGCAGGAAATATGAATAGGTGTATATATACAGCAGTGCAGGGGACCACAGAAGAGCAGGCCGCATCTATAGATTATACAGAAGGATTGCAACGGACCTGGGGTGATCTGTCAATTAGTACAGGTACTACTTCTCCCATCATGGAACCGTGTGTAGTAGAACTACCTAAAAAACGTAAACAATAAAGAATAAAAAGTAAAAACACACACACGCTACATTTTTATTATTGTCGGCTACATTTTTAGAGCCCTGCCCACACATTTAAATTGATCCCTGTTTAAAAATTATTAAAAATGTTGTTATAAAAAAGATCAATTTCGTTGAATAGCATTTTTTCCATCACTACTGTATATTATTATATATATTTTTTTTTAATGGTACCCTACAAAATGTAATATCTATGAAAGTCAACAGACGGGGCCGTCGCCGCTCCTCCCGCAGCTCTCCTGAGATGCGTTTTCTTCGTTTCCCCCATCTGATGTTTGCACTGTGATGTCCAAATAAAGTCCCTTGACGTTTGCTGTATACAGGGTGAGTACGTCTTTTTTCCATTTCTACTGCATGTTGTACACTACGAAATTTTATAACCGGTTGCCGACGAAGGACGAGCCGGCTCATCCTTAGCCGGCAACCGTTGTATGACGCGGGCTCCTGACTCGAGCCCGCATCATACCTCGCGGCCCCAGCTGATTCCTGTAGCTGGGGGACGGCGTTAATAGCCAACATTCAGCGATTGCCGTGGCTGGCTATTAACCCTTCAGATCGCCGCTGTCAACTTTGTCTAAAGCAGTGCTTATCAATTATTTTTTGTCATGTCCCCCCTAGGAGGAAGAAAACATTTTGCGCCCCCTGCGCGACTGTAAATAGTGTCATTTGTGCATAAAATTGTTATAAGTACACCTCTGCATAACACTGTATCCTTATTAACGTATATGAGGCTCTTTACACCCCAAACAATTGGATTTTGTATTGCATTTAATTCATTTATTTATATTTTTCACTTACTATCAATCCACCTATTTTGTGCATTCCACATTTTTTACTGATCAGTACATATCACTTTTTTCATGCGCATTTTTGTATATATGTATGTGTATAAATGTGTACATATGTGTATACTTATATATATGTATATATATATATATATATATATATATATATATATATATATTTACTTCTTTCACTTTCATAATAAATCAAATTATTTTTGTACATACTTCACGTATGAATATATATGAGGACACATTTTTTTATAAAAATTTTCGTTAATAAGTACATACTTTTTCTTTTCTTTTATTGGGTATCTCACCATTAACTGTATCACATTCACTGTTATTATGTGTATATTTTTATATATTTCTGTCCCTCATCTTAACAACACATTGGTATGAATTTATTTATTCTTCCTATGTGGTTTTATATATTTTTATAACTGTATATTCTATGTACTTTATGCCTATTATATGCACTCCTGCACCTTAATCCTCCTTACAAATTCTGCTGCTATATATATATAAAAATTATATAGTAATTGTATCAGCATATATGTATGGGACGCTCATATTTATGTAGTCCCTTCTTTTGCATGGGAGCAGCCATGTTTCTGTGGTCTATTGTGTAGATACAGGACCTTACAAACTGCACATGCGTGGCGGCCATGTTTGAGGAGCTGTCGAGTAGTTTTTTTTTCTAGGGTTTACAATCGGCCATTTTGCCGTGGCCCTCTCAACACTTTACATAGTATGCCCGGAAGTGGCGTAGTACAGCGGCGGTGGAGGACAGTAATGGTGCCGGAGTGCATACTGGCATACAGGTAACAACCTTAATTTGGCAATTACTGTGATTGGCTGGCTGCTCATATATAATGTACCCCACCCCAGTTGACCACCACTTCTAGACAAAGCCCCGTTGGGTAGCGCATTGATTCATGCCACCATTACTTGTGGTTTCCTTCTTTGTGATCCGGCTAGTGTGCTAACATAGTCATTCTCACCATAATTCACCTTGTACACCTTGGCACTCTATTTATGAGACTTGCATTATAAACATGTACGTTTGACAGGCGCATGCGCGCAGCTCACTGGTGAAGACGTGCTCCATGTGAGCTCCGTGCCACCTGCCGTGATTAAGCCTCATTAAGCGCTGTTAATTCAGCTCCCTATCAGTGAGTACCTCAGACCACCCTCCTAAGATGTCCAAGCAGCAGCAGCCTTCACCTGGGCCCGCGACCCAGTCGCTTTCACAGACCATTCCGGACATGTTCCGTTCTGGGCCGAAGACCAAGATGGCGCTGGCAACTCCTGGCGCGCTTCTCCCGGACACCCAGGAGGAGGAGGACATTACTGACACGGCTCCTACCCCTGTCGTACAGGCTGACCCGCCGGACCAGAGCGACCTATTCCGCAACATCCAGGCCATGTTTAAGGCCGAGCTGGCCTCAGCGATAGCTGAATTTACCAGGCAAGTGGGAGAGTTGGGCCACAGAGTGGCGGACCTGGAGGTCCGAGCGGACGAGATTGCTGACGCGGTGGAGGCTGACCGCACTTCCATTGCCGAACATTCTGAGAGACTGGACCTCCTGGAACTTAAGATTGAGGACCTGGAGAACAGGTCCAGAAGAGCCAATATACGCATCAGAGGCTTACCTGAGTCGTTCACTGATCTACCCGGTCCGGTGACCGCATTGTTTCAGGCTCTCCTACCTCAGGCGGACACATCACTCCTGCGGATGGACAGGATCCACAGAGCTCTGACTAAACCCAAAAACGCAGAGGTACCCAGAGATGTTGTGCTTCGACTCCATTACCCTGAGGCGAGAGATCGCATACTTCAAGCAGCTAGGAACGTATCTCCACTACCGGGCATGCCGCCCTCTGTCCATTTGTATGCGGACTTAGCTCCCTCCACCTTGGAACGCCGCCGCAACATGCGACCTGTCACCCTGGCACTTCAAAAAGCTCAGGTCCGTTACAAATGGGGGTTCCCCTTTAGCCTGCAGTTTGTGCTTAACTCTTCCACTTACACTGTACGCACTCCGCAAGAGGCAATGGAGCTCCTCCGCAAAGAACGGGTCCCTTACGAGGACCCACCGCCGTTACCCAGGAGACAACCCCAGCTTAAAAGAATGTGGAACCGAGTAGATTCGTCACACAAGAGACATCGCACTCAATCCCAGAAACCGGGCTGACTTGATGCTGTGCGAGTATTTGGTTCCTGATTGCTCTGTTCATACCTGGGACATGAGGCCTTGTTTGATTCCCTGACTCCCATTACTCCTGATTACGCAAAGGAACTTTGCTGTTCTTCTCCTGTGGTTCCTGTTCTTCGAGGATTTACATCTACACTCGGAAGCCGGACAAGTTCGGGTCTGCCGGATTTCAGGTTCTTATTGTTGACTCTCTGTTCCTTGACTGTTTGTTTGAATATAGCCTCTTACTCTCGGATCCCAAGAGTTTTAGCCATTATGGCTGATATTCATTTTGTTCTCTCGGGGACTGTTGCTTGGTTTGGGGGGTGGGCAGGGGGTTAATTTACCTGTCTCATTGTTTTACTTAGTGACCATGATGTTCACCCTCATATCACTCTCGCTCCTATCACTATGGCGAGGCTGTTTGGCAGAGTGGATTATCATGTTGCCTCGCTTACCGGTATGTGATCGACCGACGGGGGAGAGCAGTGGAGGTGGTGTACCCCTGTCGGCGACTGCTGGTGCATGTTATATTTATGTTGAATTATTGTTTACCCTTTTTTCTATGTACTTACCTTTGAATTCGCCCTTTTCCCCTTCTCCTATTCCATACCCTTACCTGTTTTGTGACGTCAAGGTAACCATCCGCTCATCAATAACTATTAAGTCACTGGTTATACTATTTGACTGCCCCCTACTTGTAGAGGGTTTATTGCATCGTCTTAGTTCACACTCATCTGATTACACCCCATTCCCCTTCACTTAGTATGTGTAGAGTGCTCTCACATAATATTAGGGGATTCAACTCTCCAATTAAGCGCAAAAAAGCGTTTCTAGACTACCAGAGGCATCACCCGGAAATAATTTGTCTGCAGGAAACACACTTCACCCAGACCTCATTTCCTAAATATATCAACCCCCACTACTCTAGAGTTCATTTGTCCTCTTTTACTTCCAAATCCAGGGGTGTAGCTACTCTCCTACACAATTCCTTCCCCTTTGTTCTCCACACAACACACACGGACCCGGAGGGTAGATTCCTGATACTGGAGGGCTCCTTACAGGAAACTAAACTCTGTATAGTGAATTCGTATGCTCCCAATGAGGACCCTCTGCAATTTCTAGTTCAGATGGTGCGTCGACTGGGCTCCCTCACCTTTGACCACTTGATATGGTGCGGTGATTTTAATTTGGTATACAACGGTGTCTTGGACCGCTCCAGCACTAGTTTATTCAGACGCACAGGCCCTCAGCAGAGGCTCCTCATTGGAACCTTACAATCACTTCACCTAGCTGACACTTGGAGGGAACATAACTTGGGAACGCGTGGATATACATACTACTCACCCGCACACAATCTTTACACTAGAATAGATTGGATCCTGGCTACCTCCGCCACTCTATCCTATTTACTTTACTCGAGACACATCCACTGTGCATGGTCGGACTACGACATAGTCTTTTCACATTTTCAGTTTGCCACCAAATGCCTCACCCCCTTTTCATGGCGACTTAATGAGTCGCTTCTGACTCGTCCTACTGTCCGAGACCAGTTAGAGCAGGAAATCTCGACATACTTTTCTAACAACCTTTCTCCTGATTCCGATGTGGGATGGGTCTGGACTGCCCACAAAGCTGTCATTAGAGGGAAGCTTATTGCTTTAGCATCCAAACTTAAACGCGACAGACTCCAGGCCCAGACCACACTGGAAGCTCGATTGACCCGTTTAACTACGGCCCACCAGCTTAACCCCACTACATACTTATATAGAGCCATCCAAACGACTAGGCTACAGCTTGATGCTATTTTATTGAATGCCACGGAAAAAGCCCTGAGGTGGACTAAAGCTACATACTACAAATGGGCCAACAAACCCGATAAACTACTTGCTTCCATGTTGAAGCAGAAACAAGAGTCTACTAAGGTGCATAGCATCCAAATAAGACCCGGTGTCACCACTTCCCATCCCTCACGGATCTACGACACCTTTCACTCTTTCTACACCTCTCTCTATTCTAAACGCTCTTCTCCTCCCTCTGTTGAGGAGGTGGATGCCTTTCTACACTCTATATCTCTACCTCATCTTTCTTCTAATGCTAGGGACTCTCTGAATGCTGCTATCACACTTGAGGAAGTGTCCGACGTTATCTCCGGCTTGAAACTAGGCAAAGCACCAGGCCCTGATGGTCTCTCTGCTATGTACTATAAAAAATTTAGTCCCCTACTTGCCCCACATATTACCAATTTATGTAATTCTATAATGTCCGGTACCCCTCTACCCCAAGAATTTTTGCAAGCATCAATTGTGGTTATCCCCAAGCCCCGCAGGGACCCCTTACTCCCCTCTAATTATCGTCCCATTTCTTTAATCAATCTAGACGCTAAAATATTTACTTCAATCTTGGCCAGGAGACTCAATAGACTTCTCCCTGACCTAGTGCATAACGATCAAGTAGGATTCATTCCGGGGAGGCAAGCACCTGACAACATCCGCAAGGTTCTCAATATTGTTCAATGGGCATCACAGACGGACACACCGCTAGCGCTCTTAGGGCTGGATATAGAAAAGGCGTTTGATTCTGTCTCTTGGGACTATATGTTTGGAGTCTTGAAAGCTATGAGATTTGCGGGTCCTTTTGTGGAGGCCTTGCGGATGTTGTACTCTTCTCCCCTGGCATACCTTAAACTTCCCTCTACATCCCCATCTCCAATTCCCATACAAAGGGGTACTCGTCAGGGATGTCCATTGTCCCCAGCGTTATTTGCTTTGATCATGGAGCCCCTGGCGAACCTCATACATCACCACCCGGACATTAAGGGGGCGCGGATTGGGAACTCGGAATACAAAGTTAACTTGTTCGCAGATGACTTATTACTTACTATCACGAATCCCATTATTTCCATCCCCAACCTTTTTCCCCTATTAGACAAATTTGCAACTATCTCAGGCCTGGTGGTTAATAGAACCAAGTCGGAGGTTATGCTATGTAACACTCCCTCAGGTATTCGGACACTTCTCTCCTCTAACTTCCCTCTCAAAATTCTTACCTCTCATCTACCATATCTTGGCATCTCTCTCCCTACTTCTCTATCTGCTCTATATAGGCTTAATTACCTACCTTTGTACAGATCGATCAGAGCAGACCTCGCCAGATGGAATCTACCACACATATCGTGGCTGGGCCGCTTACATTCTATAAAAATGGTAGTCCTGCCAAAGCTTCTCTATTTGTTTCGGACTCTCCCGATCCCGATACGTGTGGCTGATCTGAAATTGCTACAGGCTGAGGTCTTCAAATTCCTCTGGAGAGGTCTCCATCCACGCATTTCTAGATCCATTATGTTTTACCACAAACGCCTAGGGGGTCTCTCAGTTCCCAACTTCACCTTATACTACAAGGCAGCACGGCTCTCCCAGCTGTTGCTGTGCAATGCTACCTCCTCCTCCCCTAGGTGGGTACAGTTGGAGAATGAATTACTACATCCATACACTCTCTCATCCCTGATGTGGCAATCGGGTCCGATCATGGCACATGTACCTGTAAAGGCTTCTATTTCTTTATACTCTTTACTATTGTGGAGGGCGGTCAGGTTTAAGCTCTTGCTTCAATCACGAATATCCCCTGTAGTATCCATCCTAGCGAACCCATATTTCCCACCTGGAGTTAATACTCCTGAATTCGCATGGTGGAAAGATAATAATCTTACGCTACTCAACCACTTTTTGGTGGCTAACAAACTCATGTCCTCGGAAATGTTTATATCCCGCTTCCACCCTCCTCCATCAGAACACTTTAGAATGACGCAAGTTTTCTCCTTTTTACGCCTCATATCTCCCCCTCATATGATACATAACCCCACCTCATATGAATTGACAGCGTTGTACTCACCTATGAGAACAGGCTCACTCTCCCTGATCTACTCTTCCTTAAACCGACCACCACCTGACGGTAAACTGCCTTTCATGACACAGTGGGAGGAGGACATTGGGGAATCACTCACTACTCAAGAGTGGCACTCCTGCTGTGAGACTCTCAGTAGGGGGAGTTGGCAAGTCTCTCTGGTGGAAACCTCACTCAAACTATTGCATAGGACTTACTACGTTCCCGCTAGACTGAATGCCATCTACCCGGAAGTCTCCCCATTGTGTTTCAGGGGATGTGGAGAGAGGGGATCCATGTACCATACATGGTGGTCTTGTCCACACGTCGCCCTCATATGGCAACAGGTGGTTGATCTTATTTCAAAAATCACGGATAGGGAATGCCCCCTATGCTTTAATAATCCCACATTTCGCTTGGCACAACTCATACTTCTTGCAACGCAAATCCATATTGCAGCACAGTGGCGCTCTATGACCCTATCTCTTAATATGATCATCACCAGGATCAATAACATACTCCTCTCGGAAAAATTGAACGCTATCAGAGCTGATACTATGGACAGCTTCCTAAAGGTCTGGGACCCTTGGATCTCCTCTTCTCACGCTCCTGACATTTCTTATTATTTAACGATATAATAGTCAGATGCTTACCTGCTGTTCTACTGTCCATATTGTTTGACTCGTGAAGTGTGAACCCTGACTGGCTTACCTGGATAACCCTTGACGTCTCTGTATTCCCACCCCTATCCTACCCTGTTTCCCTTGTACATTTTCATGTTAGCGAATGTCGGCCTTCTCTCTTCCATTCATACTGCTGGATTGAGGAAGGATCGCATTGACTACATTGTATTACATGATGTGTTATAGTTGTTGGCAATCATAGCCCTTTATACGATTGTTGATATTGTATTGTCTTTTTATCCATTGCTACCAATAAATTTCTCATTTTGACACTAAACATGTACGTTTACCAATGAGGCGATGTTGCCCTTGTGTGTGCCCTGTGTGTATATGATCATCTATTTAATTATATTGTGACATATTTGTCTTCTTGTATCATAGACTAGTGCACCTTGGACAATTCTTCATTTTTTCCATTGTCTCTCCCTGCTCCCTGGTTCCCACTTTAAGTTTGTCCACGCTGTGTTTGTTTTTTTTACATATGTTTGGAATTACCAATAAATAAAATTCATTTTATTGTACACATGGTCCGCCTTTAAGTGTTTTTTTTTCTCTTTTTTCGGTTCTATAGTTAGTGTGTATACCACAGGACCTTACATACCTAGTATAGGTAACTTGAGTACATCCCCTTTTTTTTTGGGTGGGTATATGAGGCTCTGTACACTGACAACAAGCAGGGCTCTGTACACTGACAACAAGCAGGGCTCTGTACACTGAGGACAAGCAGGGCTCTGTACACTGACAACAAGCAGGGCTCTGTACACTTACAACAAGCGGGGCTCTGTACACTGACAACAAGCGGGGCTCTGTACACTGACAACAAGCAGGGCTCTGTACACTGACAACAAGCAGGGTTCTGTACACTGACAACAAGCGGGGCTCTGTACACTGACAACAAGCGGGGCTCTGTACACTGACAACAAGTGGGGCTCTGTACACTGACAACAAGCGGGGCTCTGTACACTGACAACAAGTGGGGCTCTGTACACTAACAACAAGCGGGGCTCTGTAAACTGACAACAAGCAGGGCTCTGTACACTGACAACAAGCGGGGCTCTGTACACTGACAACAAGCGGGGCTCTGTACACTGACGACAAACGGGGCTCTGTACACTGACAACAAGCAGGGCTCTGTACACTGACAACATGCAGGGCTCTTTACATGGAGGACAAGCAGGGATCTGTACCTGAGGACAAGCAGGGCCTGTACGAGAGAGAGCAGGGCGGTGGGCGCACTGCTCGGTGGCACAGTGAACTCCGACATGGTGGGCTGCTGCGCTTTGACGTGACCTCACGTCTGAACGTAGCAGCGTGCCACGCCGGAGTTCAAGGCGCCTCTCCCAGGCAGCCACACTGACAACCCAGGGCCGTAAGTAAGATCCAGCCGTAGAGTTGATAGGCAACCGGCGCCGTGTGGGACGTAGGGTGACCACATTTCCTAACTGCCATTCAGAGACACTTACTTTCGCAAGTGCATTTCATCAAACTTATACTTGAGACTGGCATTGGGCATTATATGTGGAGGCACAGGACAGCCCCCCCCCCCTGACATATGTCCCTGACGTATAATGCCCCCTGTCCTCTGCCCCTCACATATAATGCCCTGTGTCATGTGCCCCTCACATATAATGCCCCCTGAGGGGGCAGGACAGGGGGCATTATATGTAAGGGGCACAGGACATGGGGTATTATATATGAGGGGCACATGACAGAGGGGCATTATATATGAGGGGCACAGGACATGGGGCATTATATGAGAGGGGCATTATATGTGAGGGGCACATGTCAGGGGGCATTATATGTGGGGGGCACATGACAGGGGGGCTTTATATGTGAGGGGCACATGACGGGGGCATTATATGTGAGGGGCACATGACACGGGGCATTATATGTGAGGGGCACATGACAGGGGGCATTATATGTGAGGGGCACAGGACAGGGGGTATTACAAGTGATGGGCACATGACTTTGGGTATTATAAGTAAGTGGCAGATGTCAGGGGGGCATTATTTGTGCATTATATAGGCCCATGACAGGGGGGCCCCTGTCATGTGCCCCTCACATATAATGCCCCCGGACATGTGCCCCTCACATATAATGCCCCCCTGACATGTGATCCTGATTTATAATGTCCCCCTGTCATGTGCTCCTCACAAATAATGCCCCATGGCCTGTACCCCTCACATATAATGGCCCCTGACATGTGCCCCTCACATATAATGCCCCCCTGACATGTGACCCTGACTTATAATGCCCCCTGTCCTGTGCCCCTCACATATAATGCCCCATGGCCTGTGCCCCTCACATATGTCCCCCTGACATGTGCCCCTCACATATAATGCCCCCTGAGGGGGCAGGACAGGGGGCATTATATGTGAGGGGCACATGTCAGGGGGGCATTATATGTGAGGGGTACAGGACATGGGGTATTATACATGAGGGGCACATGACAGTGGGGGGGTCCTGTCATGTGCCCCCACATATAATGCCCCCCTGACATGTGCCCCTCACTTATATTTTGCCCCTCTCACTTATAATTTGCTCCCCCCCTCCCCTTTCTCATGCCCCTCACTTTCTCACACACTGCGACTGCTCCATTCCTGCAGTCAGTGAGAGCAGCGGGGACGTGATCTCCGGGCGCCGGCACGATGATGTGATGTCATCGCGCCGGCCTGCCGTGATTGGCTCTCACTGACTGCAGGAATGGAGCAGCCGCGGCTTGTAATAGAAAGGTGACAGGTGTGAGAAAGGGGAAGGGGGAGCATGCTATAGTACACTAAGTACAGGAGGAGGGACAACAATCTCGGGGGGGGGGCAATTGCCCTGTTGCCCCCCCCCCCCCCCCCCCGGAGCCGCCGACCACTGCTGTGCTGTGACTCACAGCACAGCAGCGTTCGGCGGCTCTTGGGCTCAGATCATTCCGGGACACTGCATTGAGGGTGACCGGGACCCGGGACAGACTCTCCAAATGCGGGACTGTCCCGAGCGATCCGGGACACGTGGTCACCTTAGTGGGACGCCGCTTGCGAGTGAGTCGGGCCCCCCTTTACAGAGCCTCCCCACTATTTGAGAAGCACTGGTCTAAAGGGACATTTAAACGCTCCCTGCTGATGCAGTGGGGTGGATCACTGTGTGATCGCGGGGGGGCGATCCACTGTGGAGGTAGCCAGAGGGCTTACCTCTCCTTCTGCAGTGGCTCCTGCGCTCAGAATGATAAACCAGGCTTTATCAATCGAGCGCAGATCACACAGATCAATGATTCTTCCTAAAAGTCCCCTAAGGGGACTAAAAGTGTAAAAAAAAAAACAAAGTTTAAAAACACACACATTAGGGGCGGCATGGCGTGACGCCGATGAAGATGGCCGCATGTTGTTAGTGCTCCGCCACCACGAGGTCCTCTGTCCGCTACATTTGCCCGACCGCTGGGCTATTTATGGAGAAATCCCTGGGGAGGACCCCCAGGAGACCCCCCGCTGCTGCTCACTTACCTCCGACCTCCGGCGGCATCAGGAAGTTCCTGGGCCCGGCACTTCCCCCGAGTTCAGCAGGCCCACGCGCCGGTGAGAGCCCTGCCTACTGCCTCCGCTCCTGGCCTGGTCCTCCGGAGCCTCCTGCATCGCTGGCCGCAACCTCCGCTCCGGGTGGACTTCAAGATCCCGGTGTCCTCCACGTGCCTGCCCTGCGGTCCTGCGCTTCTGAGGAGGAGGAACCCTGCACGCAGCCTGGGAGCGCTGGTGTGGCTGCTGGATCGCCGGTCTCTCCGCGGCCCTCTGCAGTGGGGGAAGGTAGGAACTGAAGAACTGGGTGCACATCTGTGCTCTCCTCCTGTCTGTGCAGCCTCCCCGACACAGTCTCCAGGCTCCTTCGCCTTATCATCTCCACAGTGCCCTCCACATAAAGGGCAGCAATCTGCCCCTCTGTCCTTCTGGGCTGCCATTGTGAAGGGTCCCCTGTCTCACCCCCCCCCCTCCCCCTGCTGCACGACCTGCCTCTCCTACTGCTGGGGCGCCCCTGTCTGCCTTTCCTGGGGCCCTGCAGACCACCCTGGACTGGACTGTTCACCCTCCCCTCCTGGACCTTTTGGGATTCTGCTGATCCCTTTGCCCCTAAACCACCTCGGGCACCCCGCCTGCTCACCTTGCCACAGGGGTTTACCTCCTATACCTCCCTGGCTGCTGCACCATCTCCTGCCCAGATGCTTGGCTCCCACTCCCACCCTGCTGGAGGGGGCTCCCCGACCTGGGATGGCTCACAAAGTGCAGATCTGGAGCCTTCGGGTCGGCCAGCCCTTACGCCACCTCTGGTAGATTTTTCTCAGCTTTTATCACTCATCCCATCTAAGGAGGATTTTCGCTCTATTGTTGCTGAAGTGAGGGAAGCGTGCCGGGCGGAAATAGCCTCTATGCGCAAAGACTTACGGCATGTTTCTGACTGGGTTGATACGCTGGAAGAGACCCACGATTCTACCAGGGACTATGTTGCTCAACTCCAGTCCACAGTGGCGGCTCAATTGGAGTTCCTTAGTGATATGCACAATCATTTGGAAGACCTGGACAACAGGGGCTGTCGCCACAACATCCGTGAACGTGGCCTGCCTGAAGCTACCCGGGATGAGGATCTCCCTGATACGCTGGAAGCTATCTTTAACCTTCTTCTTGGGGAATCCCCCCCTATTCAGATTAAGCTGGACAGGGCCCACCGTGCACTTCGCCCTTGAGCTACCAATGCCCCCCCCCCCCCAGGGATGTCATCTGCTTCTCAATGACTTTCGCCTTAAGGAGGCCATCATGGCTAAGGCACGAGGACTATCTAGTTTGATGGCAGAAGGAAAATATGACCCTTACAGAGGCGCTGCTAGTTCCAGAGTAATGTAGAAGCCAACCAGAGGTATTGGTAAAACACCGGAGTGGTTTACTAGAGCATAAGAAGACAATGAAGTACACAGATCTGTGTTTGTTTTTATCTGTTATTCCTGTCTAGTGGTAACGCACAAGGCGCCTGTGTCGGTCTCTCCGTTGTTCTCTCCCACACTCAGGGATCTAGTTTGATGGGGCTCATATCCAACTGTATCAGGATCTCTCTTGGATCACCCTCCAGAAGAGGCGCATGCTTCAGCCACTGCTGGCTTTCCTCCGGGACCATCAATCCCCTACCGCTGGAGCTTTCCTTTTGCCCCGTAAGGCTCGCAGAGAGGGTCGCACCGCTGTTCTACAAGCCCACTCGGATGTCCTGGCCTTCTGTTCTGCCCTGGATATCCCGGCTCCCCAAGTGATGAACTGGGGACTCTCACCTCCCCCTCCGCTTCTTCCTCCTGTGTGGCAACCGGTCCGCCGCAGACGGTCTGGAGGGAACAAGAAGATTACTACTCCTGGTGGGTCTGGCACCCCCCCTGTTCCTCCTGTGACCTGACCGTGAGAAGCTGGCTGGCGTCCACTTTGAGAGTGTGACCTTTGCTGCCCTCCACTATACGTCTTGGACTGCCCTATTGATTGTTTTTTCCTTTTTTTTTTCTTGAATTATAGGGCGGTAGAGGCTCCCTTACATGCTTACCTTCCTTAGTAAGAGCGGTTATTTTTCTTTAATTTGCCTTTGGCATGACCTCGTGGGGTGGTGCTCTTTGTGTTGGTTATTTCTTCCTCCATGGTGTTTTCTCATCCCCGAACTGAGGCCTTCCCAAATGCTGTGGTGCCCACTGGACACCTGGATGTTCTGATACTGTTTTTGCTTTATGCCTCCTCTATGGCCTTTTGGTGATTGGTTTATTCCTGGTTTTATTGTCACTACTGTCTTATTGAATGTATGCACTATTCGTCTTGTTTTTTGTTGTTAGTCTGGTTTTCTCATCTCCTTTTGTGCCCCCCTTCTCTCCAGCCCTGTCCTTTCTTCTTTTTCAGGTCTCTGGAGATTTCTGTGTTTCTCCCTCACTCCTATCCTGCTTGCGAGAGTTCATGGTGGTGGGACTCCTTTGGAGAGGTGTGGGTGAGTCTACTCTCTTACTTTTGCTCCGGTGCTCTCCTGTCTCCTTGATCATGGTTAAGTGTGTCTCCCTGAATGTTAAGGGCCTCAACTCCCCCCCCTAAAAGGTGCCTCTTGCAACGGGAGTTGTTAATGCAGAGGGACGATTTTGTCTTTCTTCAGGAGACGCACTTCGACCATTGTGGCTCATTTCAGTTCATTCATCATCTCTATCCGCTTGCTCTTTCGGCCTCCTCCGGGAGGAAAACGACCGGGGTAGCAATCCTCATTTCAAGATCCTGTACTCTCCAAGTCTCCTCTTCTTTCCTTGATCCTCATGGGCGATTTGTTGTGGTGGAGGGCTCTTAGGGTGGGAAACTGATTTTCCTATGTAACATCTATGCCCCTAATACGTCCCAGATACCCTTTTTGTGTCGGGTCCTTACGCGACTCCACAAATACCCTCCATCGGCCTGACTCTTAGGGGGTGATTTTAACCTTATTTTTTCCCCTGCCTGGGATCGCCACTCAGCTCTGGGTGCCCGGGTCCCTCCTGCTCAGCTGTGCCTTGCTACCCTGTTTTGGTGGACCATACGTTCCTTGTCCCTATATGACTTGTGGTCGATTAATCACCCTACTGATAAATAATTTTCATTTTACTCCCATCCTCACAAACTGCATACATGTATTTACTACTTTTTTGGTATTCTGCCTAGGATGCGCATGCTCTCCTCTGCTTCCCTAGACCCTATCTCCTGGTCAGACCACGGCCCACTGCTATTGTCGTTTTCTCCTTTCTCTTCTTTCCCTCGGTGCTGTCATTGGCGTCTCAATTACTCTTTCCTCAAGTCTCTGCCCTCCCGGGAATCGATCCAGGCCGCTATCACTGAATACTTTTCCCTCAACCAAGGGTCGGTCTCCTCTCAGGCGGTCCTCTGGGAGGCTCATAAATTGGTCATCCGAGGGTATTGTATCGCCCTGGGTTCCCGTCTAAAGCGTGATGGCCTGGCTCGGTCCCGGGAGTTGCAGACACAAATTCGCACGCTAGAAGCTGACCTCCTTGCTTCTCCTTCTCTTTCGATCCTGAGGCGTCTGGTGGGAGATCGCGCCCAGCTGGGTAACTTGGCCCTTTCGTAAGGTAGAGAGGCAGCTTCTCTATGCTAAGCAACGGTTCTATGAAAAAGGTAACAAAGCCCACACTCTTTTGGCTAGACATTTGAGGGATTGAGCCGCCGCCCAGATGCCCTCGGCTTTGAAGGACTCCTTGGGTACTCTCCACTATCACCCTGATGCTATTTCTCGCCTCTTTACTGACTATTACGCCAAGCTTTACTCTCTCCCTTCTCAGCTCCCCTCTAACCCCGGGGAGCGGGACGCTACCTTGGATTCCTTTCTCTCAGACTGCCATGTCCCCTCTCTTGCATCATCGGATCGGCATACTCTCAATGCCCCTGTTACGTTGGAGGAGGTGACGGAAGTGCTAAAGTCATTGCCCTCGGGACGTTCCCCAGGACCTGATGGGTTTACTTATCTTTACTATAAGACTTTCTCTGCCTTGCTTCTTCCTCATCTTGTTCCTCTCTTCAACTCTTTCATGGGGGGGGGGGGGGGGGGTCCCGCAGTCATTTTTACACTCTTTGCTTACTTTGATTCCCAAGCCAGGGAAGGACCCGTATGATTTATCTAGCTATAGGCCCATTGCTTTGCTCAATACGGATCTTGAGCTTTTTTCTTAAGTATTGGCGGCCTCTTTGCTGATAATGTCCTTCTCACTCTCACTAAACCTCTGCTCTCTTTATCTAACCTCTATAGGGTCTTGTGAACTTATGGTGCTGTTTCGGGCTATAAGTTCAACCTCTCTAAATCTGAAGTCTTGCCATTAAATCTCCCTCCTTCTTTGTCTGCTCAACTAAGGGCTTCCAATTCCTTCCGGTGGTCTCCCTCTGCTATTACCTATCTTGGCGTCCGTCTCACCTCTAATTATTCCTCTCTTTATTCTACTAATTATACTCCCCTATTTCAGCAGTTGCGTGCTTTCATGGACAAATTGCGTACTCAGTATGTTTCTTTTTTCAGTCGGATAGCGGCGGTTAAGATGACTATCTTTCACAAGTTACTCTATTTTTTTGAGACACTTCCGGTTCGGGTCCCATTGGCTGCGCTGATGGCCTTCCAATCTGCCATTTTTTGCTTCATATGGGATGGTAAGAGACATCGACTCCCGATGTCGATTATGCTTGCGAGTAGGGTTGGGGATGTTTGTCGGTGCCTGATGTTACAAAGTATTATTGGGCAGCCCACTTACGTCATTTGGCTGCATGGACTACGTACCATGCCTATAGTCGCTGGATGGAGGTGGAAAAATTGTGGCTGGCCCCGATCCACCCTCAATACGTTTCTCTGTAGTCGCTCTTCCCCACCTTCTCTCTCAGGCCCCTTGCTAGTTCCTATGGCCTTCTATCGCTATGTCTGGGGCTACTGCTCTAGGAAATTTTGGCTCTTTTCTCGTGTTTCCCCCTTGCAGTCTCTCCTTTATAATCCATCTTTCTTACTTCTCCTATGGTTAGAGAATGGGGGGGGGGGGGGGGTAGAGGGCTTTTCTGTTGGGCAGACTTGGTTAGCCCCCTCACTCGTACATTGCTGCCTTTTGAGCACTTAGTCTCCCACTTTGGTCTTCCCTCCTCCGAACGGCTTCATTATCTCCAGCTCAGGCATTTTATGATGTCGGAATTGGGGACTTATGAGGTTTCCCTGCCATCGGCTTTTGAGCAGCTATGCCGGTCAGGGTCACAGATGAAAGGTCTCCTCTCTGATATCTATTCAATTATCATAGCCCCTTCAGACGGTGGTGCCCCAACCCATCGATACATGAGCTGTTGCGAGGAGGCTCTGAATACCGTTATCACCCTCCCTCAGTGGCAAATTATTTGGGAGAGGGCTTCCCGGACATCCATTTGTACTGCTTACAAGGAAACACAGTATAAATTGTTAATGGGATGGTATCACACCCCTTCACTGCTCAATATGTGGAATCCCAGTATCCCGCCCCAATGTTGGCGGTGCGGTGTGGGGTTGGGAACGCTATTCCATATATTTTGGTCCTGCCCCTTGATAGCTTCCTATTGGTTAATGGTGAGGCGCCTAGTGGAGGATGTGGTGGGGACCGGTGTTCCTCTGGACCCTATGGTATATCTGTTGTATCTCTCCTGTAGATATCTCCTTAAGAAACCCTTTAAACTCTTCCTGCACATAGTCCTAGGGGCCAAAACCCTGATTGCTAAACATTGGAAGTCCCCCTTGCCTCCGTCGGAAATGGATCTGATGGCCAGAATTAGGGAGATGCGATCTCTCGAGTCCCTCACTGCTTCTCTCAACAATACCCAGTCTCTCTTCCTCTCTATATGGGAACCCTGGGATAGGTTTGTAGACCGACAGCCTCATTACCTTTCTTTTCTTTTTCTTTCATCTTCCCCTTCTCTCTCTTTCCTCTCCCCCCCCCCCCCCCCCGCCTGCCTTGTGTTCCCTTCCTTATTGGTGTGTTTGTATGTCCTTCTTTGTATAACTGTAATGCTCTTGGTAACATGGATGGAACCGATAGGGGACCTTACAGAGCGTCCCAGGAGTAAACTCACTCTCTTTCTAGAACTAAACTTGTTACTTGAGTTATCTTTTGCTTGATTTGAAATTGTGATGTTCTTATCCACTTATTCTCTGTTACTGGTACTTGTACTTGTAAAATTGTAAAACTTTTATAAAAATTTGAGTTGAAAAACACACACACACACACACATTAAAGGGGTACTCCGGTGAAAAACTTTTTTTTTTTTTTCTATCAACTGGTGCCAGAAAGATAAACAGATTTAGAAATTACTTCTATTAAAAAATGTTAATCCTTTCTGTACTTATTAGCTGCTGAATACTACAGTGGAAATTATTTTCCGTTTGAAACACAGAGCTGTCTGCTGACATCATGAGCACAGTGCTCTCTGCTGACATATCTGTTCATTTTGGGGACATCCCCATAGCAAACATATGCTCCTCTGGACAGTTCCTAACATGGACATAGATGTCAGCAGAGAACACTGTGCTCATGATGTCAGCAGACAGCTCTGTGTTTCAAAAGAAAAGAATTTCCGCAGTAGTATTCAGCAGCTAATAAGTACAGGAAGGATTAAGATTTTTAATAGAAGTAATTTACAAATCTGTTTAACTTTCTGGCACCAGTTGATTAAAAAAAAAAAAAAAGTTTTTCACTGGAGTACCCCTTTACCCCTTTATTAAAAGTTGAAATCACGCCCCTTTTCCCAAATTCCATATAAAAAAATATTTAACCATAATAAAAATAAACATATGTGGTATCGCCGTGTGCGTAAATGTCCGAACTATAAAAATATATTGTTAATCATACTGCACGGTAAATGGCGTACCTGCAAAAAACTTCCAAAATAAAATAGCAGATTTTTGGTCACTTTTTAGATCATGAAAAAATGTATAAAAAGCAATCAAAACGTCCAATCAATACAAAAATGGTACCGCTAAAAACACAAAAAGTGAGCCCTCATACCACCCTGTACACGTAAAAAAGTTATAGGGGTCAGAAAATGACAATTTTAAATGTCATTACAAAGTAGAATTGGTGGAGGAAAAAATAAGCCATCATATGGATTTTAGGTGCAAAATTGAAAGGGTTATGATTTTTAAAAGCAAGGAGGAAAAAATGAAAGTGCAAAAACGGAAAAAGCCTGCATCCTAAAGGGGTTAAAAAAAAGGTATCTCAATCGCTTTTTGTTAAAGAATAAAAACCGCCCACAAAAACGCCAAAGTTAAAACCAACATGGCGTTTTTTTCTTGGTGTTTTTTTTACTCCCATAGACTTCTAGCGGAGAAAAATGCCACAATTTCTGGGAAAAAAACACCATAGCCTTAACATGCTGCTATTTTGCAAAACCGCCAAAGAGCTGAAAATGAGTGAAAAAAGGGCCAAAGGTATAAAGAAAAAATGCCAAACTGAAAAACGTAAAGTGGAAAAATAATTTAGCATTTTTTCCATTGATTTACAGCTAACATCAGCCCATGCGGCAGAATTGGCATTTTTCTTGGCAGAAGGTAGAACATGTGCATATGTCCCCTTGCAGGAAGGGGTTCAGTTCTAGGCTCTATGCTCTGAACTGGTATTTTATTCATAACGGAATGATACTGTAAGTAAACACAATATATCAATTTGGTATCTATAAATGAATGTAGCAGTTGCTTTTACAATCATCAGATAGTGATACTTGAATAGCTGTTTAAGTCACTCAAAAATATAAAAGACTGTATTAACATAGATTTTTTTTATTGTGTAATCAATGCACTAAAGGAATTCTGAAAATAAATCAAATTTAATGGAAAAATGGCTTTAGCCCAATGTGTCAAAACTTTTACTCTGTATTATGTTTACATTTAGTGCACATTAGACAGGTCACTTACTTATGTAACATCCATTGTAGCCCTAGCCTTGCATTTACTAGAAGAATCAGTCAAGAGATGTCTGTACTCTTTATTATTCCAGTGTTAATACTGACCTTCAGAGGTTTAGATGAAGGTTTAGATGAAGGAAATGCTTTCAATCTCCTTTTCCCCACAGATATCAGATTTTTATCAGGCAATCAGATGTATACTTGCAAATGTGTAGCAGAGTTTGGCATTTCATCTTATTTGTCTGTTTCTTGACCTCTACACTTGAACAGGAGAATTTTTCCATTGTCCTCAAGTGTTTAATTTTAAAGCTTGTATCAATCATTTGATTTTTATTTTTTTCTTACTAATAAAATCAAAATTTACATGGCATTTTAAGAATTTGAATTAGTTTTTTTAATGATGCAATTGTCTCTGAAACTTATGGTATTATGGGATCACTCATTTTAAAGTAATTTTAATATTTTTCCAACATTGTTTATACTTGAGATGAATGAGTATACTAAAGAATTCAGTTTTGCTTAGAATTTTGCAAAAAATAATGTCGGCAAACATCAGAACTTTACCAGGTTCGCTTCACGCAAGTCTAGTAACAGTGTTTTTAGAGGGTGGGAGATAAGGAACACATGGTGTTTTGGAGCCTGAATGCATGGGTGTTAGGATTCGGCAGCCTGGATGTGGATCCTCTGTGTTAGCGAGGGATTGGCGTGGACCGTACAGGTGGACCGGTTCTAGGTTGCTACTGGTATTCACCAGAGCCCGCCGCAAAGCGGGATGGTCTTGCTGCGGCTGTAGCAACCAGATTGTATACACCGGCAATGGCTCAACCTCGCTGACTGCTGAGAAGGCGTGGGACAGAAGGACTAGACAGAGGCGAGGTCAGACGTAGCAGAAGGTCGGGGCAGGCGGCAAGGTTCGTAGTCAATGATGATAGCAGTAGGTCGGGAACACTGGTATGGCAAACACAGGAAACGCTTTCTCTAGGCACAAGGGCAACAAGATCCGGCAAAGCAGGGAAGGGGAAGTGAGGTTATATGGACGTGGAGCAGGTGGAAGCTAATTAGACTTATTGGGCCAGGCACCAATCATTGGTGCACTGGCCCTTTAAATCTTAGAGAGCTGGCGCGCGTGCGCCCTAAGGAGCGGAGCCGCACACGCCAGGACGTGACAGCCGGGGACCGGGACAAGTAAGTGGATTGGGATGCGATCCGCGAGGGGTCGCGTCCCGCTATGCGAATAGCATCCCCGTCGGCAGTGTCAGTGCAGCGCTCCCGGTCAGCGGGTCTGACCGGGGCTCTGCAGAGAGGGAAACGCCGGGAGCGCTCCGGGGAGGAGTAACAATGGGATGAGTAAATAGGAACATATATGACATCAGGGTAACTCAGAATACTTTTTAGCTATCATCAAGATCATATGATCGCAGGTTAGTCAATCATTGCAAACAGAAAGTAAGGCATAGCCAGGGTCTGAGTTTAGGAACTACGGTCTTATGCAAGTACATGGAGCAACATCACAAGACCTGGACCCTGGGCCCTTACCTTTATCCACACAACTCGGGTATTTATATCTCCATTGTCTTCAACTTTTGTATTCAACCATATCCATATGCCTTATGTACACTATCTAGTCCCTTCTTCTATACTGCAACAGATATACTGACTGTAGGACACTAAGAGTATAGATACTTTTCTTCAGACACCTGGTCTCTAGTAATCCACAATCACCACATTTGCATATTAGGTTTCACCATCACAATTATACTCACAAGCAAAATATATATCCCATTTCACACTACACCAATATTTTAAATATTTGCATTATCATCAATATTTAGACTTTCACATAGTACTCATACTTTTATACAATTGTACACAGATACTATGATTTTATACTTATGGTCAACAATTGGCACACAATGAATTTACTTTATATATCTCAAACATTCCATTCACACAAAAAGACATCACTTTGTAATTCACTCACGTATATTATTGAATACAGGTCTTTTTATTTTATTTTCAATGCATTACACAGCAGACTATATGTAATTCAAGACAGTCCTATTCATTTAGTACTGAGCTCTACTACTTTCATTCATAAATCTAACACCACTATTTTGTTTTGTTTACTTTGTTTACTCTGGATCTGATGTCACTAATTGATAGAGGAGGAGTTAAAGGTATAAAATACGACACAGTGACCCCCATTACACTTATTCTTTGCTGCTGAAGAAAGGACTGAGACAGTCCTGAAACGCGTCCAGCGTCCCCTCAATACCTATTGAGACCACCAGTATATTTGCCCTGCTTAAGTCAATAGCAGTCCGATACCGGACAATAAACTGTCAATCACCCGACACCCGGTGAAGGAGACATCCGCGCCTCGCTGGCACGAGGACGCCACCGGCACATGTACGTGCGCATCCGCAGAACCGCTGCGACAACACCACCCGCAACCCACCATCTACCAACATCACCACTGTGGGAGACGGCCGAGTCTCCGGTGATGCTGCCGCTTACCAAGACAGCTACTCAGTGCTAATACACTGCAGGATTACACAGCGCATCAGGAGGAGATCGCAGCATCCCCGTGAAGTTCAGCGCATCAGTGTTCGGGAGCGGTGAGATACAAAGTATCATACAAATATGCATGCATATTAACAGTGACTGCACACTAGCTGTTCATGTTGAATATTGTCTACAAATATCAAGTTTATCTTCTACTTAAACGTTGAAGTGCTTAAATAACCGGACTCATCAGAACGGTTGCTACGGGTTACTAACCTTATGGTTGCCATTGGTTACCACAATACCAGAATCGGTCTATATGAGCAGGACTTTTTTATGAGAGGAGATTATTTACCATAGAGGATGGTCTAAGACTCTCCTACCCAGATCCCTCTCTATATATATGTTTATGGTGCTCTCTATATTCTTATTTTATATCTTTTATAATTTTTTACAAGTATATTTTTATATTTTATATACTGTACTATACATATGCTATAGTTCTTAATAGTTGGTGCTGCGCCTACACAAGGGCCCTGTGAGACGCAGTTGCTGCTATTTACATTTTATCTAATATTCAATTGTCACATTATATACAATCAATAAATTGAAATATTACTTTAAACACAACCTGTCCAGTTGTCTCAAACCCTGAGCCCTAATATATATATTTCTACAGACAAACTACAATCTGACACCTTGGGTATAAGTGTCTAATTAGGTAGCCCGGGTTTATTTGGTGGGTAGTCAGACAAGAGCCTCTCCAACTCTTCTATATTATTACCTTGAATATACCCAGGAGGTTAGAGCTCTGCCTTCCTACTACCATGGACATCTGGACACATTTAGCTAAAAAACAATCAAATGTTGAAACTTTCCAATTCTCCGACTCTACAGACAATGTACAAAATTCTAGTGATGCTACACAACCACAGAAAATAGTATCAGACACATTCAGGGAACTAGAATATTATCTAATTAAAAATTTAAAACAAAAATGGGAAACAAAAACATTAACCCATATGATTAATACAGAAAATATTCCCAAAGGCCTAACAGTTTTTAAAACACCAGCGGGAGACCTCCATAGTGACACATTTGATGTCAAATGGAATACATTTTTCAAACAGGTCTCCATAGAGACAACTAAATTAGTGGTGGAAAGACGGGAACAAATTCTCTCGGATATTGACACTAAAATTGCCACATTACGTACAACAATTGACTCATTTGACGCTTTGTGGCGCTTTGTGGCGGGCCGAGTCATCTGCTACTGAAGTCCAGCGGATCCACATACACTGGAGTTCCTGTATTCAGAAACGTGAGTGTTACAGTTACCATGTGTTATCGAACGTCGCCATAACTTTTAGAACATTTAGTTAGCCTTGAAATCACTTTAAAACTACTTGAAAACATTCCTAGGTGACCTAGCAGTGTTATACAGGGCTTTATTGTTCTTAGGTAGTGTTTTACGCAAGTTTCAAAGGTTATTGCTTTGCGGGTTCATTTAGAACTTATTGTCCATGAATCAAACTATTCTAAAAAGTTCTGCAAAGTCAGTGTATCAAACTTTTAAAAAGTTTGCTCAACTCTTTAGATTTCAACTAAATGTACAGTAAGGTCTTTATTGTTTTGATACCATGTTATTTCAGTCTTTTTTTATTGTGTCTTAGCTCTACATGCTGTTTTGCATTATTTTTTTATTTTTTTTATGTCTTTGCCCAATGGATATGTGATATATCCCAGAATGCACTGGTAGATTGAGACTTATGAAACTCAATATCCTATAAAGATGCCGGTCTTGTCCATTTGAACAAATATAGAAAAGGAACCCTAGAAGCTTATTGCTGTTTTTTTTTCATTGCATCTCCGAGGGCTATTCTACAAACACAGAAGTTCACCAAGCTATGGTGATAGCATTTTTAGAGACTGGCTATCATAATTGATTGTCACAAAAAGAAAAGGAAAAGGAGTATGCAACAGAGGAGCTGTAGCTCACTGAGATATGAAAAAGCAATGCATGTTGGTCAAAAACACACAAAAAAAACATTAAAATATAAATTTTAGGTCACTGATCCTCAATAATGCAAAGTAACTCCACACCCAGTTCCAGAAATGGCATGTAGGCAGAGACATTATTATTAGATATTATGTATCAATCCAGCTACATAGTCCATACACTGCAAAAATTGAAGAATAACACAGACAATAATGCATTGAAGTATCTAAAAGATGGAGTGATAAGAGAAATGCTCTAATGCTCTAAAGTATACTGATTAGAGAAGGTGTGGGACAGACACCACAGTAGTCATGTATAAATCGAGTTACCTGACAAAATAACCCAGTGTAATTGATTTAGTGCGGGTGAACTGGCTGTCAGTTTTCATTTGAATTCAAAGTTAAGTTAAACCCAGGTAGGAATACTATATGTTTGCTTCAACCCAGAGAATACAAATCACTTAGCTTTAAATGGCTATTTCAGGTTCACTCTCAATGCTATTAAATGAGTCATTATGTTAAACCTAGGTAGCAATACTGCTTGTTCGACTTAAACCCAGAAAATATGCGTAACTTGTCTTTAGATGGCTATGCCGTGTTCACTCTCAATGCTTTTTATGTTATGTTAAACCCCAGCAGAAATACTATATGCTCAATTAAACCCAGAACTTATCCATAGACTTGTCCTTTTATGGCAATTCCGCACTCATTCTCAATGCTTTAAAATGTGTAATTATGCTAAACCCAGGTTGGAATACTATATGTTCGATAAAATCCGTGAAATACACTGGTCTAAAATGCAAATTCAGTTTTCACAATTATTTTAATGTGTATTTATGTTAAAATACAGGTCAGCCCACTGCTTTGCCCAGCTTGCTAGATAATGTAATGTAACTTTTATAGGCACATTCACTGATGTCTGTGATTTGTAGTGCTCAACTGGACACAACACTGCAGGTGACGGGAGGTCACTGTGTCAGGTCAGCCCACTAATAATGCTTTGCTTAGCTTGCTTTCAAATTCTGTTGCATTTGTGAAGGCTTTCTGGGATCAGTAGTTCTTACTGGACACAACACTGCAGGTTACGGGAGGTCACTGTTAGCCCCAAGACAAGCGCAGATCCTTCCTAAGCCTGTCCATTACTGCCTGCCAGGTACGAACTAAAATCACCTTATGGTGGATAACCCGTTTAAGTTGGTGTAATCACGTTTCTTACCAAATCCAGGTATGGCTCTTCCAGTAACCACAGGTGCGGAACAAGTTTCTCTCTCAGCTTTCTTACTCCAAAATGATGGCTTCAGTGCAGTGCATAGGGCCTGGGAGCTAAATTGCACATAATGCAGAGAAATAATTTGATAACCTGAGGTCATGTGATCTTGCTGATAGATGCAAGGTATTCTGGGCTACCCTTATGTCCTCTCAGTGTTTTCATTGTCTTTTTCTTTCATTCAGGTGCCAAAATGTCATGTGTTATTCAACTTATCCCTTCTGCATTATTACCGACGTTGTATGGATTGTGCGAGCTTAGCCTGGCAATGTTTGAAAGTTTGGTGAGTCACTGTCACCCTAAAGTTCTGAGCAAGACAGGGTTCCCCAGTTTCGCCCATCCCTATTTAGGAACATGAGTGATGGCACAAAAACACCAATCATGGGAAACTGTGACCAGTAGTGATGAGCGACATTGGCCATATTCGAATTTGCGATATTTAGTGAATATACAGACGAATATTTGTCCTATATTTGTGAATTATGCGTATTTGTTATATTCGCATATGCGAATATTCGCATATTCGCATATGTGAATATTTGCATATTCGCATATTCGAGGGGGAAAATAGTGATGGGGTGGGCAACTTTACTATTGGTTGCTAGGGATGTTGTTGATAACCTCTGACAAGTGTATTTGCATCATTCAAGTGAAAAGAAGGAATATGTGAATATTCACATATGTGACTATGCGGATATGCGGGATAAACAAATATTTGCAATTTCAAATATATAGCAAATATATTTGCAATATTCGCAAATTTGCGAATTTGCGATATTCGCAAATTTGCTATATTCACAATAAAAATTTGAAATGTGAATATTTGCACCCAACACCAGTGACCAGCAGCCGGCCCAAAAAATCTGATGCAATTAGACAGCAATGGAAAGACAGAGATGCTGCTGGAATGTGGCCAGGTAAGTTACTAACAGTTTTGTTAAAAAAAATATTGATCCAGTTATTTGGTGAAAAGTGTTTTCTATCTTAATTACTTTATACTTTAACAAAATTGTATTACAAATTTAAATAACAAGTTTTACAAATCTCTTCTAAAGCTTTAATAAACCACATCAATTATTAATTAGTATACACCAAGAAAAATTGCTCAAACAACACTTGATATTATAAAAAATCATAACATCTTTATTGAAGACATATTTTAAAATTACATGTATATGTAGATGCAAAACGGAGTAGTAATGTGAAAGTGATCAATACAAAAATATGGGGCTCACAGGAAACTGCTACATATGTAAACTCATCTTCTACTGAAACTGAAATGATCATGGGGGTACAGGCTGAATAAATTTGTGTGTTAATTACTTTGTACTTGTTACTGCCATCTATTTCCCTGATTTATATCAGTACTAGCTTAATACCCGGCATTGCCCGGTTTTTCCTTCCTAATCCTTGTTGGGGAGGAAAATAAACAAAGAAGGAAGCTTTTGACTTCATATCCCGTCCTCATATATTGTTGTCATATCCCAACCCCATATCCCGTCCTCATAACCCGACCTCCTATCCTGACCCCCTATCCCATCATCATATCTCAACCTCATATCCCGACCTCCTATCCCGTCCTCATATCCCGTCCTCCTATCTCGACCTCCTATCTCGACATCCTATCCTGATCTCCTATCCCGTCCTCCTATCCCGTCCTCCTATCCCGACCTCCTATCCCATCCTCCTATCTCGACCTCCTATCACGACCTATCCTGTCCTCCTATCTCGACCTCCTATCCCGTCCTCCTATCTCGACCTCCTATCTTGACCTCCTATCCCGACCTTCTATCCCGACCTCCCATCCCCTCCGTTTATCCCAACCTCCTATCTCGATAAAAGCAGAAAATCTCCAAACAACAGGGCAAGATGGATAGGAGCGCTGAGACAAGGTAAGAGTTTAAAAGATTCATTCCCACAATGAAACGCGTTTCACAGTTACCTGCTTCCTCAGGCCTGAGGAAGCGGGTAACAGTGAAACGCGTTGCATTGTGGGAATAAATCTTTAAAAGCTCTTACCTGGTCTCAGCGCTCCTATCCATCCTGCCCTGTTGTTTGGAGATTTTCTGCTTTTATCGTGATTCTATTCCGGCGGGAAGAAGCTGCAGAGACCCTTTGATGACATGCTCTGATCCATTGTACTTGGTTGCAGTACAACTCCATTTGGTAAGCGCAGTTTACACATAGCGTTACCAATTGCACCCTGGTGTTACACTACGGAGCGCATCCGTTTGTGCTTTTTATTTCAACCTCCTATCCCGACCTCCTATCCCGACCTCCTATCCTGTCCTCCTATCCCGTCCTCATATCCCATCCTCATATCCCGTCCTCATATCCCGTCCTCCTATCCCGTCCTCCTATCCCGTCCTCCTATCCTCTTCTCCTATCCCATCCTCATATCCCGTCCTCATATTCCGTCCTCCTATCCCAACCTCCTATCCCGACCTCCTATCCCGACCTCCTATCACGTCCTTCTATCCCGGTTCTCCTATCCTGTCCTCCTATCCCGGCCCTCCTATCCTGACCTCCTATCCCGACCCATAATATGTGTACCAGGTATTGAAATATCTCCAGCCGTACAGAAGTTATGTGGGAACATACATTTCCCATTGATTTGCATGGGACTATAAACAAAAACCCTGACCCTCACAAATAGGAGTAGTTAAGGGTTAAATTAACTATCCTATATTTTAAATGGACATATAAGTAACATGTGACCAAGTATTATCGAAATATCTCCAGCCGTTAGGAAGTTATGCAGTAACATATATTTCCCATTGACTTGCATGGGACTTTAAACATTAACCCCGCCCATGGCAAGTGGGGGCGAGTAAGGGTTAAATCACCTATCCTATGTTTGTTGTTGACTTATAAGTAACATGTGTGCCAAGTTTCATTAATTTCTTTAGCCGTTTGGAAGTTTTTGTGGAACATACGTACATACATATACACACACACACACGTTGAGTTTTATATATATAGATATGCATACTACCACTCACTGTAGTTTGAGATAGTATTGACGGTGTTATATACCAGTAGGGAACTGTGCATTCTTATTTAGGAATACTGATTATTTGTGCAATACCTATCAGTGTGTGAGTACTGTAGTCACGGCACTTTAACCAAAAGTTCCTGTGAGCCCCATCTTTTTGTATTGATCACTTTCACATTACTAATTCATTTTTCGTCTACATATACATGTCATTTTAAACATGTCTTCAATAAAGATTTTATGATTTTTTTTTTTTTATATCAGGTGTTGTTTGAACTCTTTTTTTCTTGGTGTATACTCTGGATTGTTGGAGTTCCCCTGTTGCTATAGAGGAGTTTTGCATCCCCTCAGGTGTGTCATGAGGACACAAGGGAGATTTTGGTGCATATTACTAGAACTTGTATATTCAACGATGATTAATTTACCTGAGTATTTTATCAAATAAATCCTCTAATAAGCAGACTATTCACAAAATGAGTTGATGGAGTAACATTTTCGATTTCCATCATACATACTGAAAGCTTGCTTTTTCTGTAATGTTCCAGAAAATAATCTTTTATAATATGATTACATTTTACAACAATGACACAAGGTTATCTGCTTTTTAAAAAAGAGTGACCTTCATGTTCAACAAAGGTTAATAATTGTGTGTTTACTGGCCATCCTTAAAATCTAATATTTAACATCTTTACAAAATATTAACCACTTAAGGACCTAGGGCATATGGATACGCCTTGACGTCCTGGTACTTAAGGACCCAGGGCGTATCCATATGCCCGTGGGAATTTCGGTCCCCGCCGCGCGCCGGGCGGGGACAGGGCCGGGGTGACTGCTGATATCAATCAGCAGGCACCCCGTGCAAATGCGCAGGGGGGGTCATCAGACCCCCCCCCACCCCCGTTGGCGATCGGCGCAAATCGCAAGTGAATTCACACTTGCGATTTGCGCCGATTCCGGGTCATACAGGTCTATTGTGACCCGGTGATCCGGAATAGAAGGGGGATCGCGGTTGTCTAAGACACCCACGATCCCCCTGTAGGCATAGGAGTGAGGTGGCAGGGTTGCCACCCCTCCTATCCCTGCTATTGGTCTGCTATTGATCGTCAGAGGCGACGACCAATAGCAGACCGGGGGCGGGGGGGTTAACTTTCGTTTTCCCACCCACAATAGGCGGGGCAGAACGGGGAACCGAAGGGGACCGGGCGCCGACGTCCACTTACCCGTCCGGAGGCTGCGGCGACGTTGATCGGCGGGCGGCATCACGTGCGTCTGAAGAGGACGGCTGCCGGGATCCTACGGAAGCCGGTAAGTAGATCTGGAGGGCTACAGTCTGAGACCGTGGTCTCTAACTGTAGCCCTCCAGATGTTGCAAAACTACAACTCCCAGCATGCCCAGACAGCTGTTTGGGCATGCTGGAATATGTAGTTTTGCAACAGCTGGAGGGCTGCAGTTTGAGACCACTATACAGTGGTCTCTAAACTATATCCCTCCAGATGTTGCAAAACTACAACTCCTAGCATGCCCACATAGCTGTTTGTTGTCTGGGCATGCTGGGAGTTGTAGTTTTGCAACATCTGGAGGTCCACAGTTTGGAGATCACTGTGCAGTGGTCTAAAAACTGTAGCTCTCCAGATGTTGCAAAACTGCAATTCCCAGCATGCCCAGAAAGCAAACAGCTGTCTCGGCATGCTGGGAGTTGTAGTTGGGTACCTCCAGCTGTTGCATAACTACATCTCCCAGCATGCCCTTCGGTGATTAGTACATGCTGGGAGTTGTAGTTTTGCAACAGCTGGAGGCACACTGGTTGGAAAATATTGAGTTAGTTAATAGAACCTAACTGAAGGTTTTCAAATCAGTGTGCCTCCAGCTGTTGCAAAACTACAACTCCCAGCATGCACGGTCTGTCAGTACATGCTGGGAGTTGTAGTTTTGAAACAGCTGGAGGTTTGCCCCCCCCCCCCCCCATGTGAACGTATAGGGTACATTCACATAGGCGGGTTTACAGTAAATTTCCTGCTTCAAGTTTGGGCTGCGGCAAATTTTTCGCCGCAGTGCAAACTCCTAGCGGGAAATTCACCGTAACCCGCCAGTGTGAATGTACCCTAAAAACACCCTTACACTGCCCCCCCCCCCCCCATAAACAATTTAAAACGTCTTGTACGGCAGGGTTTCCAAAACGGAGCCTCCAGCTTTTGCAAAACAACAACTCCCAGCATTTCTGGACAGCCGCTGACTGTCCAGGCATGCTGGGAGTTTAGCAACAGCTGGAGGCACCCTGTTTGGGAATCACTGGTGTAGAATACCCCTATGTCCACCCCTATGCAATCCCTAATTTAGTCCTCAAATGCGCATGGTGCTCTCTTACTTCGGAGCCCTGTTGTATTTCAAGGAAACAGTTTAGGGCCACATATGGGGTATCTCCGTACTCGGGAGAAATTACACTACAAATTTTGGGGGGCTTTTTTTCTTTTTACCGCTTGTGAAAAGGAAAAGTTGGGGGCTACACCAGCCTGTTAGTGTAAAAAAATAAAACATTTTACACTAACATGCTGGTGTTGCCCCATACTTTTTATTTCCACAAGCGGTAAAAGGAAAAAAAGACCCCCAAAATTTGTAACGCAATTTCTCCTGAGTACAGAAATACCCCAGATGTGGGCGTAAAATGCTCTGCGGGCACACAACTAGGCTCAGGAGTGAGGGCGCACCATGTACATTTGAGGCCTAAATTGGTGATTTGCACAGGGGTGGCTGATTTTACAGCGGTTCTGACAAACGCAAAAAAAAAAAAAAAAATACCCACATGTGACCCCATTTTGGAAACTACACCCCTCACCGAACGTGACAAGGGGTATAGTGAGCCTGAACACCCCACAGGTGTTTGACGAATTTTCATTAAAGTTGGATGGGAAAATGAAAAAAATTATATTTTTTCACTAAAATGCTGGTGTTACCCTAATTTTTTCATTTTCACATCGGGAAATAGGAAAAAAGCCGCCCAAATTTGTAACCCCATCTCTTCTGAGTAAGAACATACCCCATATGTGAATTTAAAGTGCTCTGCGGGCGAACTACAATGCTCAGAAGAGAAGGAGCGCCATTGGGATTTGGTAGAGAAAATTTGTCCGGAATTGAAGGCCACATGTGTTTACAAAGCCCCCATAGTTCCAGAACAATGGACCCCCGACACATGTGACCCCATTTTGGAAACTACACCCCTCACGTAATGTAATAAGGGGTACATTGAGAATTTACGCCCCACAGGTGTCTGACAGATTTTTGGAACAGTGGTCCATAAAAATGAAAAATAAAATTTTTCATTTGCACAACCCACTGTTCCAAAGATCTGTGGGGTGTAAATACTCACTGCACCCCTTATTAAATTCTGTGAGGGGTGTAGTTTCCAAAATGGGGTCACATGTGGGGGGTTCCACTGTTCTGGCACCACGGGGGGCTTTGTAAACGCACATGGCCCCTGACTACCATTCCAAACTAGTTCTCTTTCCAAAAGCTCAATGGCGCTCCTCCTCTTCTGAGCATTGTAGTTCGCCAGCAGAGCATTTTACGTCCTAACATGGGGTATTTCCATACTCAGAAGAAATGGGGTTACACATTTTGGGGGTCATTTTCTCCTATTACCCCTTGTAAAAATGTAAAATTTAGGGGAAAAACAGCATTTTAGTAAAAAAATTTTTTTTTTCATTTACACATCCAACTTTAACAAAAAGTCGTCAAACACCTTTGGGGTGTTAAGGCTCAGCGGACCCCTTGTTACGTTCCTTGAGGGGTGTAGTTTCCAAAATAGTATGCCATGTGGGTATTTTTTGCTGTTCTGGCACCACAGGGGCTTCCTAAATGCGACATGCCCCCAAAAAACCATTTCAGCAAAAGTTGCTTTCAAAAAGCCAAATGTGACTCCTTCTCTTCTGAGCATTGTAGTTCGCCCGCAAAGCATTTTATGTCCTAACATGTGGTATTTCCTTACTCAGAAGAGATGGGGTTACAATTTTGGGGGGCATTTTCTCCCATTACCCTTTGTAAAAATTGTAAATTTGGGGGAAAAAACTGCACTTTAGTGAAATTTTTTTTTTTTTCATTTACACATCTGACTTTAACGAAAAGTCGTCAAACACCTGTGGGGTGTTAAGGCTCACTGGACCCCTTGTTACGTGCCTTGAGGGGTCCAGTGAGCTTCCTAAATGTGACATGCCCCCCCAAAACCATTTCAGCAAAATTCCCTCTCCAAAATCCTATTGTCGCTCCTTCCCTTCTGAGCCCTCTAGTGCACCCGCCGAACACTTGACATACACATATGAGGTATTTCCTTACTCGAGAGAAATTGGGTTACAAATTTTGGGGGGATTTTTCATCTATTACCCCTTGTAAAAATTCAAAAACTGGGTCTACAAGAACATGCGAGTGTAAAAAATGAAGATTTTGAATTTTCTCCTCTATTCCTGTGAAACACCTAAAGGGTTAACACACTTACTGAATGTCATTTTGAATACTTTGAGGGGTGCAGTTTTTATAATGGGGTAATTTGTGGGGTATTTCTAATATGAAGGCCCTTCACATCCACTTCAAAACTGAACTGGTCCCTGAAAAATTACGATTTTGAAAATTTTGTGAAAAATTGGAAAATTGCTGCTGAACTTTGAAGCCCTCTGATGTCTTCCAAAAGTAAAAACACGTCAATTTTATGATGCAAACATAAAGTAGACATATTGTATATGTGAATAAATGTATAATTTATTTGGAATATCCATTTTCCTTACAAGCAGTGAGCTTCAAAGTTAAAAAAAAATGCTAAATTTTCAATTTTTTCATCAAATTTTGGAATTTTTCACCAAGAAATGATGCAAGTATCGACAAAATTTTACCACCAACATAAAGTAGAATATGTCACGAAAAAACTATCTCGGAATCAGAATGAAAGCTAAAAGCATCCCAGAGTTATTAATGCTTGAAGTGACAGTGGTCAGATGTTCAAAAAATGGCCGGGTCCTTAAGGTATATTTGGGCTGGGTCTTTAAGGGGTTAAGGAATATTAAGGAAATCCCCCAACTCACCCAACTTTAGGAAAAGAACTATGAATACATTTTATTTTATTGACTTAAAGGGGTATTCCGGTGGAATTTTTGTTTTTAAATCAACTGGTGCCAGAAAGTCAAACAGATTTGTAACTTACTTCTGTTTAAAAATCTTAATTCTTGCAGTACTCATCAGCTGCTGTATGCTCCAGAAGAAGTTCTTTTCTTTTTTAATTTATTTTCTGTCTGACCACAGTGCTCTCTGCCGACACCTCTGTCCATTTCAGGACCTGTCCAGAGCAGTATAGGTTTGCTATGGGGATTGTTCCTGCTCTGATCAGTTCCTGACATGGAAAGATGTTTCAGCAGAGAGCACTGTGGTCAGACAGAAAAGAACAACTCAACTTCTTCTGTAGCATACAGCCAAAAAAAAGAATTAAAAAAGAAAAGATCTTCCTGTAGAACATACAGCAGCTGATAAGTACTGGAAGGATTAAGATTTTTAAATAGAAGTAATTACAAATCTGTTTAACTTTCTGGCTCCAGT
This sequence comes from Hyla sarda, assembly GCF_029499605.1. NCBI lineage: Eukaryota > Metazoa > Chordata > Amphibia > Anura > Hylidae > Hyla > Hyla sarda. The sequence continues at coordinate 95,701,247 of NC_079197.1, forward strand.
TGATTAAAAAAAAATTCCACCGGAGTACCCCTTTAAGATTTGAACCATTAGAATCATACAGAAGGAAGAATTAAAATGTACACTAGTGCTAATATTTGGCAAATTTAACTTCTGGTGCTGAAGATTCAGAACCAAAATAATGTATCAGTAGCACAAAGACAGAGATGAAACATTATTTGTGTTCATTTGGTAGTGTATGAATCCCTGCTGCTCCTTTTATATTTGGCATCTTGTAGCAAACCCGAATCAGTATTTTATTATTGATTTATCACTGTATTTCTTCCCATAGAGACTCTATTTGTCCATTTCCCTCACGTATATCTTTCCCTAGTGTAGACTTAGGACAGGATTTTACACAAAGACAAACCCTTCTCCTTTTTAAGATATATTTTTTATGAATAAACTGGAACCCTGTAAATTAACCACCCAATCATAGCTATTATCCAGCCATGTTTTTCCCACTACGTCGTATACATTTATTAAGCTCAGTTCATGAATTATTGCCATGTAACTTACCATACTAAAAGCTAAATTAAGTATATAAATATTTAAGAAACACATTGTTATTATTATTCTTTTGTGCATAACAAAGCCTGTATATAAAATTATCTAATCATAAACCACAAAAGCAAATATAAGCAATTAGTCCCCTAACAAATACAATGAAATAGAATCCTGTAGCTGCAAAGTAGATTAGAACTTTAGTCTTAAAGTTACATGGATCTATCCTGTGTGGAGACAGGCATGTGTGTGTGTGTGTTTGTGTGTGTGTGTGTGTGTGTGGTGGGGGGCGGTGGATACGCCAACACTCCTTTTCCAGGTGAATGAAAAGCACAAGTCCAGTCAAGTCCCAAAAAGGAGAACATATTATTTTATTTGGAGTGCCGAAATCGTGTCAATGGACAGTCAGATTATTGGAGTAAATGTGTGCCAGTAAAAATCAGAATAGGTGATAATTCATCACATAGACATTGCATGAGGAATTTATAATCAGGTATTTTCAATTATTGGCCTCTCCAATGAGGAGGAGGGGTAGATAGTGACTGTGCAAGAGAATTGCTGTGCAAGTATTACCAGCAAAGTAAAACCATTATACAAACTCTTTAGATGTCACATATTCTTTCTTAGTCCTGTTTATATAATATGTTCCTCCTACCAGATACACCCTGAATGAGAACAATTTGTGCAGTATAAAGGGACAGATAGAACATTATGTTACCATTCTGTATGTTAAGCTTCCTTTACTCAGATTGTGGTATTTTAGGAAGCCAGTTGGCTTCCTGTACTACACCCTGTAGAATGAATTTTTAACACCCTAACGGGTGTGAACTCGATGTGCCACTTACTGGTTTGTCTTTGGGCCAAACTTGGAAGTGGAGTCTAAATACTCCCCTGGTTTTAGCCCTTTATCCCACTCCAGGATGTAGAAACTGGACCTTTTTTGCAGGGAAGATACCAGGTCACTTTCTGGAGACTGGTCTCAGGTGGTTGCTGGCCAGGCAGGCCAGAACACATTGACAGGTGAGGCTCATGCTGTAGATGGAGACTGCATGGAAAAGCCAAATTGAAATGATAGCAGATCTCAGTTGGTAGAGTAGCAACAGTTATGGTCATACACAGGAGAATCAATAAGGTACAGCAGGATCAGACAGGATGAGGTAACATACACGGATACAGAAGATCAGAACAAAACACCTTTACTTAGTTGAAACTTCAAAGGAAACTATTCACAAGTGCTGCGTGACAGGGATTGAATGAGGGCAAGAATAAGGGACATGCACACACCCCTTAAGAAATAGCACATGTGTGGCCCCTACAGGGTGTGCTAAAAACTGTTGACACCTGTGACAGTACAGACTAAGATGTTGGGAGCCTGCAGCGGAGTGGGAGAGCCGAGTGTGAGGCTCAGCGAAGGTAGGCATGGAGTTAAATTTGCAGTATAAGTGTTTCTTGTAATGTTACTTTTTACCTGCAGTAGGTGCTGAAAATATAAACTGCTGACAATATTTCTTTGCAGAATAAGTGGTTTGCTACAGGTTTGACATGAAGTAACCCCTTTCCTTCTATGAGGAGTCAAACCCTTTAATAAAGAAAATGTCATAATTTGTGTATGAACATTTTGATCTAAAGCAGTGTAAATTAATAATTGAACCAAATGAATACCCCCTAAAACAAACCCATCTGAAAGAATGAATTATATTTATTTTAAGCACTGCTGTACATACCAACATATTTAGGCTTTGTATTTTTTCATGCCTCTTTTTCCTGCAAATCTCAGATCAATCAAGTAGAATAATTCTTCAATTTTTCCAGGGTTTCTACACTGTAATAATTTACTATATAATCTCCAGATAAATCAATTTAATAGCTCTGTACATTCACTTTGCAAAATCCTCTGATGCTATGAGTATAGTGCGAAAGCAAAATATCTCTAACAATTAATTCATTGTATATCAATGAAGTTTCTGCAGACTACAGAGTACATAGCGGTCTTAAGAAATTCCAATCCTTGGTAGAGTTGGAAGAGTTATTTTTAAAAAGATAACCAAATTGCATATGTTGATTGACACTTAAGAAACAAACAATACTGAAAAATATTTTGATAAAACATTAAATAAAGTACATTTGGAACTAGCAGCTAAAGTTACATTAACCTCTTGGGGACTCAGGGCGTGCCTGTACGTCTTGGTCCCGCTCCCGCGTCTAACAGTAGCTGGGACCCAGGGCTAATAGCGCGTGTCACAGATCGCGGTGACATGTGCTATTAACCCTTTAGACACGGAAATCAAAGTTTATTGCCGCATCTAAAATGTAAAATAAGCATTCCCGGCAGCTCAGTCAGGCTGATCGGGACCACTGCAGTGAAACCACGGTGTCCTGATCAGCTAGGATGCCAGCAGAGGGTCCGTTACCTGCCTCCGGTGAATCCGATCGGCAATTGATTGCTCCAAGCCTGAGATCCAGGCTTGAGCAATCGATCGCCGATAACAATGATCAATGCAATGCTATGACTTTGCATTGAACAGTGCTAGCAATCAATGTACTGCATGTCATAGCCCCCTTTGGGGCTTAAAAAAAAAAAAAAGAGCTAATAAATGTTATTTAACCCCTTCCCTAATAAAAGTTCAAATCCCCCCTCTTTCCCCATAAAAAAAACATGTAAATAAAAATAAACATATCTGGTATCACCACATGCGTAAATGTCAAAACTATAAAAATATATTGTTAATTAAACCACACCGTCAATGGCGTACGCACAAAGAAATTCCAAAGTCCAAAATAGAGTATTTTTGGTGACTTTTTATACCTTAAAAAAATGAATAAAAACCGATCAAAAAGTGTGACCATAAGAAAAATGGTACCAATAAAAACTTCAGATCATGGCGCAACAAATGAGCCCTTATACCACCCCGTACGAAGAAAAAGAAAAAAGTTATAGGGGTGAGAAGATGGCAATTTTAAAAATATTTCCTGCATGTAGTTATGATCTTTTCAGAAGTAATACAAAATTAAACCTATATAAATAGGGTATCATTTTAACCGTATGGACCTATAAAGGTAATGTGTCATTTTTACCCCAAAATTTACCGCGTAGAAACGGAAGCCCCCAAAAGTTACAAAGGGGCATTTTTTCTTGAATCTTGTCACACAATGATTTTTTTTTATATTTTTTTATTTCACCTTAGATTTTTGTCATTACAAAATAGAATTGGTGGCACAAAATAATTAGCCATCATTTAGGTCTATAGAAGCAAAATTGAAAGAGTTATGATTTTTAAAAGGTGAGGAGGAAAAACAAAAGGGCCAAAAATGGAAAAAAAACTGAGTCTCCAAGGGGTTAATACATCTTAATAAATATACAGATAAAATTAATTATGAAAAATAAAAAAGAATGTTAACTCAACTTAAAAAATATAAATACAATTTAGGTGTGGAATGGTGATTTGAGTATCTTGCCAATAAAATAACTCAGCTCTCTGTGGATGTGTGTAATATGTTGACAACCGGACAAAAGTTTATAACATATAGCTCCTTATAAGACTACTGGTACAAATCTCAGTGTGTATATGTTATCAATCAGAGAAAGAGCACGAATGTTGGGGTGAGGGCACCCTGTGAGTCTTCTGAGCCACTGGTCACTTGGTCACTGTGGATTTGATCTGGATGCTAAGATTGCTATTACAGGGGCTATCCAGTTAGGAAAATGTATCCCCTATCAGAATGACCGACCACTTGGACCCCCCGTGGGGACGGCATGCACCCTCAATGCATCTCTATGGTAGAGCCGAAGAGCTTTACTTGTGTGTATCTCATAGAGATGCATGCAGGAGGCATGATGACCACCGCTTTGTGCTGTAGGCGACACAATTCTGTGCATGAGTAGAGCCAGGCAGGATATCGCAGAGGGTCACAGCTCTAAGACCCTCTGCGAACTGACACTTTTCCCCCTATCCCTTGAGTAGGGGATACATTTTCCTAAACTGAACTACTCTTTTAAGGTCCCTCTAATTTTTGTTTGTAAAAATCAGTAATAAAGTTACCTTTATTATTGTTATGTGTTTGGATGGGAGCTTAAAAGTCATTGAGCATTGGTGTTATACAGCAGAGCCATGCATTGGAATTGGGGACCCACAAGACCCAATGAAAAACCTGTGGGCGCAGGCGGTCATGAGGCTGCTGCGGGCAGGTGGGGGCAGTTAGACGCTATGCCTGCAGGTCCCGCAAATCCAGCAAAATCCCGCAGCAGCTCAGTCACACAGCCGCAGCCCCTCCCAACTGTGTCCTCCGCCGCCGCCACATAGTGCCGCCATTCCATCCCCTGCTCAGCCTGCCCTGGACTCTGAAGGATACGCAATTGCCGCCTCCACCACTTTTGCCGCTGCTGCCACTGAGCCCCTTATGATAGGTAAAGTCAATGTGTGCTGTGCTTTTTCCTAGGGCTTTTGTCTGCGTTTGAAGTCTGATCCGCACTGCAGCACTGCTATACGCATGGGGGGGGGGGGGGGGTATGTGCAGAGTAGACTGCAGAGAGAGCTTTGCACTCTAGTGTATTTTACAGGCCTTAAGGTGCAATGCTCTGCAGACTACACATACAGTGCATAGTGAAAGTATTCGGCCCCCTTGAACTTTTCGACATTTTGCCACATTTCAGGCTTCAAACATAAAGATATAAAACTGCATTTTTTTGTGAAGAATCAACAACAAGTGGGACACAATCATGAAGTGGAATGAAATTTATTGGATATTTCACACTTTTTTAACAAATAAAAAACTGAAAAATTGGGCATGCAAAGGTATTCAGCCCCTTTACTTTCAGTGCAGCAAACTCTCTCCAGAAGTTCAGTGAGGATCTCTGAATGATCCAATGTTGACCTAAATGACTAATGATGATAAATAGAATCTACCTGTGTGTAATCAAGTCTCTGTATAAATGCACCTGCACTGTGATAGTCTCAGAGGTCCGTTTAAAGCGCAGAGAGCATCATGAAGAACAAGGAACACACCGGCATGTCCGAGATACTGTTGTGGAGAAGTGTAAAGCCCGATTTGGATACAAAAAGATTTCCCAAGCTTTAAACATCCCAAGGAGCACTGTGCTAGCGATAATATTGAAATGGAAGGAATATCAGACCACTGCAAATCTATGAAGACCTGGCCGTCCATCTAAACTTTCAGCTCATACAAGGAGACGACTGATCAGAGATGCAGCCAAGAGGACCATGATCACTCTGGATGAACTGCAGAGATCTACAGCTGAGGTGGGAGACTCTGTCCATAGGACAACAATCAGTCGTATACTGCACAAATCTGGCCTTTATGGAAGAGAGGCAAGAAGAAAGCCATTTCTTAAAGATATCCTTAAAAAGTGTTGTTTAAAGTTTGCCAAAAGCCACCTGGGAGACACCCAAACACGTGGAAGAAGGTGCTCTGGTAAGATGAAACCTAAATCGAACTTTTTGGCAACAATGCAAAATGTTATGTTTGGCGTAAAAGCAACACAGCTCATCACCCTGAACACATCATCCCCACTGTCAAACATGGTGGTGGCAGCATCATGGTTGAGGTCTGCTTTTCTTCAGCAGGGACCGGGAAGATGGTTAAAATTGATGGGAAGATGGATGGAGCCAAATACAGGACCATTCTGGAAGAAAACCTGATGGAGTCTGCAAAAGACCTGAGACTGGGACGGAGATTTGTCTTCCAACAAGACAATGATCCAAAACATAAAGCAAAATCTACAATGGAATGGTTCACAAATAAACATATCCAGGTGTTAGAATGGCCAAGTCAAAGTCCAGACCTAAATCCAATCGAGAATCTGTGGAAAGAACTGAAAACTGCTATTCACAAATGCTCTCCATCCAACCTCACTGAGCTGCATCTATTTTGCAAGGAGGAATGGGCAAACATTTCAGCCCCTCTATGTGCAAAACTGTTAGAGACATACCCCAAGCGACTTTCAGCTGAAATCGCAGCAAAAGCTGGCGCTACAAAGTATTAACTTAACCCCTTAAGGACGCAGGGTTTTTCAGTTTTTGCACTTTCGTTTTTTCCTCCTTACCTTTTAAAAATCATAACCCTTTCAATTTTCCACCTAAAAATCCATATTATGGCTTATTTTTTGCGTCACCAATTCTACTTTGCAGTGACAGTCATTTTACCCAAAAATACACGGCAAAACAGAAAAAAAATCATTGTGCGACAAAATCGAAGAAAAAATGCCATTTTGGGCTTCCCTTTCTACGCAGTGCATATTTCGGTAAAAATTACACCTTATCATTATTCTGTAGGTCCATACGGTTAAAATAATACCCTACTTATTTTGTCGTACTTCTGGAAAAAAATCATAACTACAGGCAGGAAAATGTATACGTTTAAAAATGTCCTCTTCTGACCACGATAACTTTTTTACTTTTCCATGTACAGGGCGGTTTGAGGACTAATTTTTAGCGCCGTGATCTGAAGTTTTTGTCGGTACCATTTTTGTTTTGATCTGACTTTTTGATCACTTTTTATTCATTTTTTAATGGTATAAAAAGTGACCAAAAATACGCTTTTTTGGACTTTGGAATTTTTTTACGTGTACGCCATTGACCGTGCGCTTTAATTAACGATATATTTCTATAGTTTGGACATTTACGCACGCGGCGATACCACATATGTTTATTTTTATTTACACTGTTTTATTTTTTTTTATGGGAAAAGGGGGTGATTCAAACTTTTATTAGGGAAGCGGTTAAATGACCTTTATAGAAAAACAAGTAATGTCCGGAACAGCTAAGATCGATAAGTGGAGGACTACTGATAGGGGAACTATATGGAGGATGTATATCTGAACTGTTGTGGTGCTCTGACTCGTAAAAGCAGTGGATATCTTCAGGCAAGTAGATAAAGAAAGAGTTGGCAGACTCACCAGTCTTCGTTCTAGAGTTCTCCTTTAATGCAAAATACTCACAATACAAGCATCACAGTGGGGGGAGAGGGATCGGTGCGGGGGGTATCATTGCTTGGCGACAGAACTGTTTCCCACGATATACGTGCTTCTTCTGGCCCTAGCAACTTAGAATACTATGCTGCTTCTTTTACAGGTGAATGGCTGGAGCTGACTAATCAGGTCCGCCTTTCTTGACTGACGTAACTGGTCTGGGCGTTAGCCGTTCAACTGGGTCTTAGTGCCCTGTTCGCGTTATGTCAGAAGAAGACAGTATTCACATTTAACATACAAATAACAAAAAGTGCATTTTAACCCCTTAAGGACACATGACGTACTGGAACGTCATGTGTCCACTCCCGATCTGTAACGCGGGGCCACGGCGTGGCCCCGCGTCATAGCGGTTCGGGCCCGGCCTCTAACAACGTCCGGGACCCGTGGCTAATAGCGCGCGGCATTGATCGCTGTGCCGCGCGCTATTAACCCTTTAGACGCGGCGTTCAAAGTTGAACGCCGCGTCTAAAGTGAAACCGAAAGCATGCCGGCTAGCTCAGTGGGCTGTTCGGGATAGCCGCGGTGAAATCGCGGCATCCCGAACAGCTGACAGGACAGCGGGAGGGCCCCTACCTGCCTCCTCGCTGTCCGATCGCCGAATGACAGCTCAGTGCCTGAGATCCAGGCATGAGCAGTCATGCGGCAGAATCATCGATCACTGGTTTCTTATGAGAAACCAGTGATCAATGTAAAAGATCAGTGTGTGCAGTGTGATAGGTCCCTATGGGACCTATAACACTGCAAAAAAAAAGTGCAAAAAAAAAGTGAATAAACATCATTTAACCCCTTCCCTATTAAAAGTTTGAATCACCCCCCTTTTCCCATAAAAGAAAAAACACAGTGTAAATAAAAATAAAAATAAACATAAATGGTATCGCCGCGTGCGGAAATGTCCGAATTATAAAAATATATCGTTAATTAAACCGCACGGTCAATGACGTGCGCGCAAAAAAATTCCAAAGTCCAAAATAGTGCATTTTTGGTCACTTTTTATATCATGAAAAAATGAATAAAAAGCGATCAATAAGTCCTATCAATGCAAAAATGGTACCGTTAAAAACTTCAGATCACGGCGCAAAAAATGAGCCCTCATACCGCCCCATACACGGAAAAATAAAAAGTTATAGGGGTCAGAAGATGACAATTTTTAACGTATAAATTTTTCTGCATGAAGTTATGATTTTTTCCAGAAGTGTGACAAATTCAAACCTGTATAAGTAGGGTATCATTTTAATCATATGGACCTACAGAATAAAGGTAAGGTGTCATTTTTACCGAAAAATGTACTACGTAGAAACGGAAGCCCCCAAAAGTTACAAAATGGCGTTTTTTTTTTTCAATTTTGTCTCACAATGATTTTTTTTCCCGTTTCACCATAGATTTTTGGGCACAATGACTGACGTCATTACAAAGTAGAATTGGTGGTGCAAAAAATAAGCCATCATATGGATTTTTAGGTGATAAATTGAAAGAGTTATGATTTTTTAAAGGCAAGGAGCAAAAAACGAAAATGCAAAAACGAAAAACCCCGGTCCTTAAGGGGTTAAAAACATGTGCATAATCAATCTTGTCGTTCAAGCCTAAGGGACCTGTGGCTGATGTTCGGATTATCCAGAACGAGTGAAACCCAAGGAAGGACAGAATATTGAAAGGTACCTTTTACAACGTGAAACTTACTGGATAATCCGAACGTCAGCCACAGGTCCCTTAGGCTTGAATGACAAGATTGATTATGCACCATGTTTTCAAAATGCACTTTTTGTTATTTGTATTTTAAATGTGACTACTGTCTTCTTCTGACATAACAGGGCACTAAGACCCAGTTGAACGGCTAACGCCCAGACCAGTTACGTCTGTCAAGAAAAGCGGACCTGATTAGTCAGCTCCAGCCATTCACCTGTATAAGAAGCAGTATAGTATTCTAAGTTGCTAGGGCCAGAGGAAGCACGTATATTGTGGGAAACAGTTCTGTCACCAAGCAATGATACCCCCCCGCACCGATCCCTCTCCCCCCACTGTGATGTTTGTATTGTGAGTATTTTGCATTAAAGGAGAACTCTAGAACGAAGACTGGTGAGTCTGCCGACTCTTTCTTTATCTACTTGGTTAAATTACCTTTATTAACACTTTTCTTTTTACTTTTTTTTTGCAGTGTTATAGCTCCCATAGGGACCTATAACACTGCACACACTAATCTCTCATGCTGATAACTGGCATGTATTAACACGCCTGTGATCAGTATTATCGGCGCTTGACTGCTCCTACCTGGATCTCAGGCACGGAGCAGTCGTTCGTCGATCGGACACCGAGGAGGCAGGTAAGGGCCCTCCCGGTGTCCTGTAAGCTGTTAGGGACGCGATTTCACCGCGGCGGTCCCGAACAGCCCGACTGAGCAGCCGGGTTACTTTCACTTTCACTTCTGACGCGGCGGTCAGCTTTGATCACCGCGTCTGAAGGGTTAATACAGGGCATCACCGCGATCGGTGAGGTCCTGTATTAGCCTGCAGGTCCCGGCCGTTGATAGACGCCGGGACCGACCCGATATGACGTGGGGACACCGCGTGACCCAGCATCATATCGCGGGAGCTGCCGAAGGACTTAAATATGCATCCTTCTTTGTTAAGGGGGCTGAATAATTTTGCACGCCCAATTTTTCAGTTTTTTATTTGTTAAAAAAGTTTGAAATATCATATAAATTTTGTTCCACTTCATTATTGTGTCCCACTTGTTGTTGATTCTTCACAAAAAATTACTGTTATGTATAGCCTGAAATGTGGCAAAAGGTCAAAAAGTTCAAGGGGGCCGAATACTTTCACTATGCACTGTACCCTCCCATGTGTATGGCATTGTGTGTGTAAATTTCTATATAGGTGGGGGTATGTGCAGAGCATTGCATGTTGTGTAAAATTTACTTAATGTAAATGGTTGATTGACTTAAAATGGAAGACTGAACCCATACTTTACTTACTAGAAATGATCATTTGAAACTCAAAAGACATCATCTACTAATTCCAGTTTTAAAAAGACATCTAGAAAACAAGAATGCATAAAATTGTCAAAGCTTCAAGGGCACTTGGAGTTGAAAAGTATCACAATAACTTCTTATAAAGGCATATTATGTGTAAAAACAATATTCTGTCTAACTTGTAATTTATGTATTTTTGTTCCCTTTTACATCATATCTACCAATCTTATTTTCATTATTCATGCCTGCACAATGAGTGTGATGCCAAAGAAAGGCTTCAACAAGCAAACCATCCCTCCCGTGATCCTCTTCTTTGTTCTAACAAGAGTTTCACAGACACGCCACTTCCTATTGCCTGTCTGGTATTTCATACTAGATAATTTAATTATTTTCAATTACCGTATTTATCGGGGTATACCACGCACCGGCCTATAACACGCACCCTCATTTTACCAAGGATATTTGGGTAAAAAAAGTTTTTTACCCAAATATCCATGGTAAAATGAGGGTGCGTGTGTGCGCGTGTATACCCCGATATACCCCCAGGAAAGGCAGGGGGAGAGAGGCCGTCGCTGCCCGCTTCTCTCCCCCTGCCTTTCCTGGGGTCTAGAGCTCTGCTGCCGGCCCTTCTCTCCCCCTGGCTATCTGCGCCGCTGCCCGTTCTGTCCCCCTGACTATCGGTGCCGGCGCCGATAGCCAGGGGGAGAGAAGCGGCGCCGACAGCCAGGGGAGAGAAGGGGCAGCGGCACCCATTGCCGGCGCCGCTGCCCCATTGCCTCCCCCCATCCCCGGTGTCATAATTACCTGGGTCGGGTCCGCGTTGCTGCAGACCTCCGGCGCGCGTCCCCTGCGTTGTTGCTATGCACGGCGCGGCGCACTGACGTCATGCGCCGCGCCGTGCAGCGCATAGCAACGACGCCGGGGAAGCACGCCGGAGGCCTGCAGCAGCGCGGACCCGACCCAGGTAATTATGCCACCGGGGATGGGGGGAGGCAACGGGGGCAGCGGCGCCGGCAATGGGTGCCACTGCCCTTTCTTTCCCCCTGGCTGTCGGCGCCGCTTCTCTCCCCCTGGCTATCGGCGCCGGCAATGGGGCGCCGGCATCGATAGTCAGGGGGACAGAACGGGCAGCGGCGCCTATAGCCAGGGGGAGAGAAGGGCCGGCAGCAGCGCTCTAGACCCCAGGAAAGGCAGGGGGAGAGAAGCGGGCAGCGACGGCCTCTCTCCCCCTGCTTTTCCTGGGGCTGTATCGGCGTATAACACGCACATGGACTTTAGGCTAAAAATGTTAGCCTAAAAAGTGCGGGTTATACGCCGATAAATACGGTAACAATTGACAGATAAATATTCCGAAGGCAAGACATAAAAAAGAGTATCTGCAGCATGCACAACCTGAATAATTTCCCTTAAAGGGGTACTCAGACCCTAGACATCTTATTCCCAATCCAAATGATAGGGTATTAGATGTCTGTACTTCAGACAAGGATGCAATGCACTGCACATACCCCCACCTGTATAGGAATGTATACACACACACACACACACACTGCTAAACACATGGGGGGTACGTGCACACTGCAGAGCATTGCACCCTTAGGTCTTCTACAGACCCTAGGGCACAATGCTCTGCAGTCTGCACATACCCTATGGCAGCTATAACAGAAAAAGAAAGTGTAAAAAAAATTAACCCCTTCTCTAATTATAGCTTGAATACCCCCCTTTCCCATTTTTAAAATAAAATTATGTAAAAATAAACCTAAAAGTATGTGGTATCACTGCATGCATAAATGTCTGAACTATTGAACAATGTTAATTAAATTGCACAGTCAATGGCATACACATAAAAAAATACTTAAGTTCGAAATTGTGTATTTTTGGTCACTTCATATGCCATAAAAAAATAATAAAAAGCGATAAAGCACCTTTAAAACAAAAATGGTACCAATAAAAACGACAGACCTTGGTGCAAAAAATGAGCCCTCATACATCCCTGTAGGCCAGGTATGTGCAGAGCATTGTATTGTCAGTGACCCAGGGCCTCTGAGTCTGCAGAGTCACTGCTATTCACATCTGTGCAATGCTCTGCACATTCCCCCCATGTATAGCAGCGTATGTACTACACACAGTTCTATACATAGGGAGTATGTGCAGAGCATTGGACCCTAGTGTCTGTACATTCCTATGTTAGCCTGAACGGGCAGGATTGGACAAAATTTTAGCAGGAACGGGCAGCATTGGTCAAAAAAAATCATCAGGAGCGGGCGGGAGCGTGATTGAAAAACTAGTCCCGCACAGGGCTCTAGTATACTGTTTTACTTTGCACATAAGATGTTCATGTACTATATATTAAAAGCGCTGTGGGGGCCAAGATATTTAGCGCTGCAGGAGGGGGCAGACATATAGCCTATATATCTAGCCCCCCAATGCATTTATAATATGCCCCCCACAGCGCATTAATAAAGATATGACCCCCGCCAGCACATATACCCCCGCAGCGCATTAATAAAAACATGACCTCCACAGCGCATTTATACAGTACATATGGCCCCCTCTGCCACTCACAATGTTCATTTTAAAAACCCAGTGGAGAGCCCTGAATGGCTCCTTGGGCCCAGCCATTCAGGGCTCCCCACGAGGGATTTAAAAATTAAAGTTATAATACACAATACATCACAGGGTTGCGGAGCATGCCGCCCGCTCCCCTGCTTAATAACTTCTGATCACATCGGGTCTCAGAAGTGAGACCCGGTGCGATCAATCCCTCAGCCCCTGTACTACAATCCCCATCATGGAGCAGACTCTGTACAGACACTAATGTAGCCTCCCCAGCTGTCTGCAGACTCCCACAGTCAGGGAATTACTACTCCCATCATGGAAACAAGTCTGTTCCATGATGGGAGTAGTAGTAGTCCTGGCTGTGGGAGTCTCTAGGCAGAGGTGTTGAAGCGGCCATACATGACGGATGTTATAACGGGTTTTAACGGATGAATAAGTCTGTTATTTTGACAGACGTTATTCAGTCGTTAGCACCTGTTATTTTATCCGTTATTATACATCCGTTTTTACACTGAAAACGGATGTTTAATAACAGATGAATGTTCATAGTGGGAAAGGAGTCTTAGCCATAAAAGATAATCCTAAAATATAAATATTTAGGAAACACAAACACAATGTCAAATAAATAGCTTGGATTAAAGACAGATGGCAAGGAAGGTTTTGTTTTCTTTATACTAAAGCTAATGAAAATGACCAGAAGTGACCCCAAAATATCAAAAGCTGATTACATAAAAATGCCGAACACTTAGAATAACAAAACCATGTAGGATTGAGTGGTTCATCAGGCTGACACTGGGATTTTTTTTTTCTTCTTGTCTGTAGGTCATGGTTCAGGTTTAGCACAAGACATGAACTGACAGGAAATCTTTGCTGAATGACAGTATCTCCATGACCTACGTGAAATTACTTGGTGTTTCTTGTTGAATTTTGTAGTTGTTTGTTAGGAAAGATTTTTTACATGTGTTAAGGTTAGTCTTTATTAAGTTGTCAAGTATCTGCATGGATTACTTAAAATGTGTCTTTTATAATGTATACTAGTTTACTTCATACCATAAAAAGGAATTTGTAATCTAAATAAAATTCACATTTAATGTATAGTGTTTCTCCCAAGCTCTCTATTAGTGTCTATGTTATCCTGCATATGCAGTGTTGACTCATAGAAGAACACTGTGACATTTTGCTAATGTCAACCCGACTGTACAAGAAAAAGCAAACAGCAGCTTCAAGAAGTCTTCAGAAATAATGTCAAAATATTGTCTCCAGGCATAAAAACACACACATTCTTTCATTATCCAAAACCTGTGCACCTAGAGAAGAGATTACATTAGTGAAGTCAAGCGCAGCATACGCTGTGTAAAATGTACTTTATGTAAATAGTTGATTGAGTTAAAATGGAAGACTGAACCCATACTTTACCCACTGGAAATTATCATTTGAAACTCAGAAGACATCATCTACTAATTCCAGATTTAAAAAGACATCTAGAAAACAAGAATGCATAAAATTGTCAATGCTTCAATTGCACTTGGAGTAAAAAAAAGTATCACAATAACTTCTTCTGCAGCTGAAAATGTATATTATGTGTAATGCCAAAAATATTCTGTCTAACTTGTAATTTGTGTCTTTTTGTTCCCTTTTGCATCATATCTACCAATCTTATTTTCATTATTCATGCCTGCACAATGAGTGTGATGCCAGAGAAAGACTTAAACAAGCTAACAACGCCTCCCGTGATCCTCTTCTTTGTTATAACAAGAGTTTCACAGACACGCCACTTCCTATTGCCTGTCTGGTATTTGATACTAGATAATTGAATTATTTTCAATAAACAATTGACAGATAAATATTCCCATGGCAAGACATTAAAAAAGAGTATCTGCAGCATCCACAACCTGAATAATTTCCCTTAAAGGGGTACTCTGACCCCAGACATCTTATTCCTGATCCAAATGATAGGGGATTAGATGTTTGATCATGGGGGGTTTCTGCCGCTGGGACCCCTGCGATCTCAGTTGTCAGGTGCACAAAGCGATTGTCAGGATCCGGGCTGGTATGCAGGAAGGGCACTGGAGTGGATCCTCTGTGTCAGTGAGGCGATGGCGTGGGCAGTGCCAGGGGAACGGAATCTAAGAGGTTACTGGTTTTCACCAGAGCCCGCCGCAAAGCGGGATGGACTTGCTGCGGAAGGTAACCCCCAGGTCGTTCCACCCAATAGCGACTCAACCTCACTGACAGCTGAGACAGGCGCGGTACACAAGGACAAGGCAAGGTGAGGTCAGACATAGCAGAAGGTCAAGGCAGGCGGCAAGGTTCGTAGTCAGGGGCAACGGCAAGGGGTCTGGATACACAGGCTAGGGCACACACAGAAACGCTTTCTCAGGGCATAAGGCAACAAGATCCGGTGAGGACAAGAAGGGGAAGTGGGATTATATAGTGTAGGGAGTGATTGGAACTGATTGGGCCAGGCACCAAGGCCCTTTAAATCTGAGAGACCCGGCGCACGCGCGCCCTAGAGAGCGGGGCCGCGTGCACCGGGACTGAGCAGGAGGATGGGGCAGGTGAGTGAAACGGGATGCGACCCGCGGGCAGGCACGTCCCGCCGTGCGGATCGCATCCCCGCCGGGGGACACAGAGCAGCGCTCCCGGTCAGCGAGTCTGACCGGGGCACTGCAAGCAAGATCAGAACGCCGCGAGCGCTCCGGGGGAGGAGCGGGACCCGGAGCGCTCTGCGTTACAGTATCCCCCCCTTAGGTCTCCCCCTCTTTTTGGAACCAAGAAATTTGTGGTTCCTTGTCCAGAATATTGGACTCAGGTTCCCAGGACTTTTCCTCAGGACCACAATTCTCCCAGTCAACCAAAAAATGTTTTTTACCTCGAACAACCTTGGAGGCGAGGATCTCCTTGACAGAGAAGACATCAGAGGAGCCAGAGAACGGAGCAGGAACAGTGACCTTGGGAGAATAATGATTAAGTACGAGAGGTTTGAGAAGAGAAACATGGAAAGAGTTGGGAATACGAAGAGAAGAAGGAAGATGGAGCTTGTGGGAGACAGAATTGATATGATTTTTTATTTTAAAATGCCCAAGGTTCCTAGGACCAAGCTTGTAGCTAGGGATACGGAAACAGATGTATTTGGCAGAGAGCACCGGGGGCAAAGACAGGAGGAATTCTTCTCTTTTTATCAGCATGTCTCTTCATGCGGGATGAGGCCAGTAAGAGCGACTTTTGAGTCTCCTTCCAGATAGAGGAGAAGTCTTGTGTCAATTCATCTACGGCAGGAACTCCAGAAGAAGTGGTAATGGGGAGGGGGGGAAGCGGGTGATGGCCGTACACCACAAAAAATGGAGATTTGAAGGAGGATTCAGAATTTTTTAAATTGGACGAGAATTCAGCTGAGTGCAGAAGGTCGACCCAATCATCTTGACGGGAGGAGACAAAATGTCGCAGGTAGTCCCCAAGAATCTGATTTACTCTTTCCACTCGTCCATTGGATTGGGGATGATAAGCAGAAGAAAAATTTAATTTGATTTTTAATTGACTGCAGAGTGCTCTCCAAAATTTTGAAACAAATTGGACGCCTCTATCAGAGACGATATGCGTGGGAAGCTCATGGAGACGAAAAATTTGCTGAAATTGTTTTTCGCCAATTGTGGCGCAGAAGGAAGACCTGGAAGCGGGACAAAATGAGCCATTTTGGAAAAACGATCAACGACCACCCAAATGACAGTGTTACCATGAGATGAAGGTAGGTCGGTGCTGAAGTCCATAGCTATATGGGACCATGGCTGTTCAGGCACAGGCAGAGGAAGGAGAAGACCTGCAGGCTTCTGGCGTGGAGTTTTGTCACGTGCACATTCTGTACAGGCCCGTACGAAATCGGTCACATCATTCTCCAGGGAAGGCCACCAATAGTGTCTGGCAATTAACTGTATGGACTTTTCGATTCCAGCATGACCAGATGGGAGGAATGACCCCATTTGAGAGTCTGGAGGCGAAGACGAGGAGGAACATAGGTTTTTCCCAGAGGAATAGGCACCAGAGAAGCAGGGGCAGAGGAGATCAGACACTCTGGGGGTATAATGTACTGAGGAAGAGCTTCGGATTCAGAGGCATCGGTGGAACGTGATAGAGCATCAGCCCTGACATTCTTGTCCGCAGGACGAAAATGAATTTGAAAATTGAAACGGGCAAAAAACAACAACCATCTAGCCTGGCGAGGATTTAACCGCTGGGTGAATTGAAGATAAGACAATTTTTTATGGTCTGTGTAGATGGTGATGGGATGAAGGGATCCTTCCAGAAGATATCTCCACTCCTCAAGCGCCAACTTAATGGCCAATAGTTCATGGTCTCCTATAGAATAGTTTTTTTCAGGAGGAGAAAAGGTTTTGGAGAAAAATCTGCAAGTGGCATTTTTTCCCTTAGCGGTTTTTTGAAGAAGAACAGCTCCGGCTCCAACTGAGGAGGCGTCAACCTCAAGGAAAAAAGGCTTCAGAGGATCTGGCCTGGACAAAACTGGTGCAGAAGCGAAGGTGGCCTTAAGGCCAATAAAAGCTTCATCCGCTTGGGGGTTCCAGGACCTCGGATTTGCGTCTTTCTTAGTCAGTGCCACAATAGGAGCAACGATGGTGAAGTGGGGAATGAACTGATGATAGTAGTTGGCGAATCCGAGGAAGCGCTGGATGACACGAAGTCCAAAGGGGCGAGGCCAATCCAACACCACGGAGAGCTTGTGAGGATCCATTTGAAGACCTTGACCGGAGACTAGGTATCCCAGCAAAGGAAGACAGCTGCGTTCAAAAAGACATTTTTCAAACTTGGCGTACAGAAGATTAACACAAAGTCGCTGGAGCACTTGACGGACATGGAGACGATGTTCTTCCAGGTTGGAAGAATAAATTAGGATGTCATCCAAGTAGACTACCACGCAGGTATACAGCAAATCCCGAAAGATTTCATTAACAAAATCTTGAAAAACAGCAGGGGCATTGCACAGCCCAAAGGGCATGACGAGATATTCAAAGTGTCCATCTCTAGTGTTGAATGCGGTTTTCCACTCATCGCCCTCACAAATTCGAATGAGGTTATATGCGCCCCTTAGATCTAGTTTGGTGAAAACTTTTGCTCCGCGCAACCGGTCAAAGAGTTCTGAGATGAGTGGGAGAGGATAGTGGTTTTTCACAGTGATTTTATTAAGACCGCGGTAGTCAATGCATGGGCGCAGAGATCCGTCATTTTTGGCAACAAAGAAGAATCCTGCTCTAGCGGGGGAAGAAGACTTCCGGATAAATCCTCTTTTAAGGTTTTCTTGAATGTACTCGGTCATGGCTTGAGTCTCTGGAACAGAGAGTGGGTGGATCCTGCCATGGGGCGGTGAGGTACCTGGAAGCAAGTCAATAGGGCAGTTGTAGGGTCTGTGACGAGGTAAGACCTCTGCTTGCTTTTTACAAAACACATCAGAAAAGTCCTGATAGGCCTTAGGAAGACCTGGCAGTGGTGTAGCGGTGGACACTTGGCAGGTGGGAGCTGACTTGAGACAATGCTTGCGGCAGGAAGATCCCCAACTTTTAATGTCCTCAGTGGTCCAGTCAAGAGTAGGAGTGTGACGCTTGAGCCAGGGCAAGCCAAGAAGGATTTCAGAGGTACAGTTAGGCAGAACAAAAAATTCTATCTGTTCCTGATGTAAAGCTTCGACGCTCATTAGCAGGGGTTCAGTGCGGTAGCGCACGGTGCTGACCAGTCTCCGTTCACAGAAGAGATGAAGAGTGGTTTGACGAGACGGGTAACTAGAATACTGAATCTGTTGATGAGTGAGGCTTCAATGAAATTTCCTGCTGAACCTGAGTCCAGAAAGGCAACAGAGGAGAAGGAAGAATTTGTGGGTGTAGAAATCCGCACTGGAATAGTTAAGCGTGGAGAGGAAAAATTCACACCAAGTAACGCCTCTCCCACGTTAGCTAGGTGCGTGCGTTTCCCTGACGCGGAGGACGAATAGGACAGTCCTTGAGGAAGTGTTCAGTACTAGCACAGTACAGGCACAAATTCTCGTTCCTGCGGCGAGTCCTCTCTTGTTGAGTCAGACGAGACCGGTCCACTTGCATAGCCTCCTTGGCCGAAGGCACAGGAACGGGTTGCCAAGGACACTGAAAGAGAGGTGCCAAACAAGGAGACCGCCTGGTGTGAACAAAATCCTTTTCCTGGCGTCTTTCAGAGAAACGAATGTCTATGCGGGTGGCCAAATGGATGAGCTCAGACAGGGTAGCAGGAATCTCTAGTGTGGCCAGAACATCTTTGATGTGGCTGGATAAACCTTTCTTGAAGGTCACGCAGAGGGCCTCATTGTTCCAGGCAAGCTCCAAGGCGAGAGTGTGGAACTGTATGGCGTATTTGCCCACTGAAGAGCTCCCTTGGACCAGATTCAATAGAGCCGTCTCGGCAGAGGAAACCCGGGCTGGCTCCTCAAAGACACTGCGTACTTCAGAAAAGAAGGTTTGGATGGAAGTCGTGACTGGATCGTTGCGGTCCCAAAGCGGTGTGGTCTAGGACAAGGCCTTCCCAGACAGTAGGTTGACCACAAACGCCACCTTAGACCGTTCAGTGGGAAACTGGTCCGACATCATCTCCAGGTGTAGAGAACACTGAGACAGGAACCCACGGCACAGCTTAGAGTCCCCATCAAACTTATCGGGAAGGGACAAGCAAAGTCTTGATGTGGTAACTCGCTGTGGAGGAGAAGCTGGAGCTGGCGGAGGAGATGGTTGCTGCTGTGGGGGCAGAAGTTGCTGTAGCATGGCCGTCAACTGAGTCAGTTGTTGTCTTTGTTGAGCGATCAGCTGGGATTGCTGGGCGACCACAGTGGTGAGGTCAGCAATACTGGGCAGCAGCACCTCAGCGGGATCCATGGCCGGATCTACTGTCAGGATCCGGGCTGGTATGCAGGAAGGGCACTGGAGTGGATCCTCTGTGTCATTGAGGCGATGGCGTGGGCCGTACCAGGGGAACGGAATCTAAGAGGTTACTGGTTTTCACCAGAGCACGCCGCAAAGCGGGATGGACTTGCTGCGGCAGGTAACCCCCAGGTCGTTCCACCCGATAGCGACTTAACCTCACTGACAGCTGAGACAGGCACGGTACACAAGGACAAGGCAAGGCGAGGTCAGACGTAGCAGAAGGTCAAGGCAGGCGGCAAGGTTCGTAGTCAGGGGCAACGGCAAGGAGTCTGGATACACAGGCTAGGGAACACACGGAAACGCTTTCTCAGGGCACAAGGCAACAAGATCCGGCGAGGACAGGAAGGGGAAGTGGGATTACATAGTGTAGGGAGTGATTGGAACTGATTGGGCCAGGCACCAATTAATGGTGCACTGGCCCTTTAAATCTGAGAGACCCTAGAGAGCGGGGCCGCGCGTGCAGGGACTGAGCAGGAGGAAGGGGCAGGTGAGTGAAATGGGATGCGACCCGCGGGCAGGCACGTCCCGCCGTGTGGATCGCCGTGTGGGGGACACAGAGCAGCGCTCCCGGTCAGCGAGTCTGACCGGGGTGCTGCAAGCAAGATCAGAACGCCGCGAGTGCTCCGGGGGAGGAGTGGGACCCGGAGCGCTCAGCGTTACAGCGATCTTTGCTCCGTGCCTGATGACTAGTGATGCAGCACCATTGGCTTGTGATGTTATGGCCATGCCTCCTCATGACGTCATTCCCTCCCTCATAATGCAAGTCTATGGGAGGCGTGAAGGCCACCACGCCCTCTCCCATAGACTTGCATTGCGAGGTTGTGCCGTGAAGTCACAAGTCTCTGGTGCTGTAAATGAATGCTGGGTGCTGCAGGGAGATCGAGGGGAGTCCCAGCAGCGAGACCCTGTGATCAGACATCTTATCCCCTATCCTTTGATAAGGGACAAGATGTCTAGGGGTGGAGTACCCCTTTAATCTGATCATTTGTGCATAAAGAACATGCAACACTCCTACCCTTTTTTTTATTTGTCAAACCTTTGTCAAGACCTAACAATATCAAAATGTTGTCATGTTCTGTATCCACTAATAACAACTTTTTACCACGGAATGGGTTAGGGTCAATTTCACGTAAATACCTTTGACTTTTTCCCTCCTGAAGACGTTGCTGTAGCAACGAAAGATGTAGAGGGGGCATTATCAGCTTTTATTCAACCTCCTTAGTGTGTGTTCTGTAATCAGTGGAACTGCAGTCCACTGGTTGTGACTAATATACTAGGATAGCAGTCAGCTTCCAGTTACCAATTATATAGTTATAACACACAAGGAGGCTAGTGTTTTAATCACGGTTTTGATCACATTCATTCATTATTTATTCGATAACAATAAAAGTTAAAGAGGTACTCCGGGGAACTAAATCCATAGCCCATTCTTTCCCTCAGCATTTGTCTAAATATCATTCATTAGCTATATACAACAGTTTTCCTCTTTCAGCTGTCACTTACATGCAGGAAGTGAGAGAAAAATTCATTTTTTAGATCCACGTTGTCTCCTCAGTGAGAGCAGCCCCTCCCATCGAGACAACATCACCTGATTTCTGTCTGATTTCTGATTGGGCTAGAGCTCTGGCTGTACAGACACACGTCCCCTCCCTGTGTGAGGAGCTTGTGAGAGAAAAAGCAGTGAAGATTCTTAGTCACAACTGAGCACATAGCTGCTGTTTTTCTTTTGAATATGCTGCCATTCAGAACACAGAAAAATTCATAGCAGGAGGCGGCATAAAAGAAAAGACTTGTACAGTGGCCCAGATTTATCAAACTGTGTGAGAGAAAAAGTGGAGAGATTTCCCCATATGCAGCCAATCACAGCTCGGCTTTCACTTTACCTCAGCTTGTTAGCTGGTTGCTGTGGGAAAGTCCCTCCACTTTTTCTCTCACACAGTTTGATAAATCTCCCCCAGTGTGTGTGTGTGTGTGTGTGTGTGTGTGTGTGAGAGAGAGAGCTGCAGTGGAAGCCTGCACACAGATAGTGAAAGCAGTTGGCTGGCAGCCATTACACAGAGCTGAATTCTGGGAGTTGTAGTCTATGCTGCATATAAGGAAAAAAAAGTATTTAGGAGACATCAGGGGCCAAAGGAACTGCCAAAATCACATGAATAACTACAGGGGACACATAACAGGTATTGTGATGGCTTTGGGGCATTTTTATTTTTCTTAACTTCCCCGGAGTACCCCCTTTAAGTTTTAGGGATCTAATAAGGGTATTAGTGACCCAAGGCCTGTCCCTGGGTCAAAGGTGTTTATGTATCCACTAATAGGCACAATAAAGATTATTTAATTTTTGGAGAATGCAACTTTTCTTTTTGCCTTTTTTTGATCATTTGGTCTTCATTTCAATCGCACTATTCCAGGAAAAATAGCAGATGACCAGCACAACACAAAAAAAGATATTTCCATGTCAAAGAAAATACAAGTATTCATTAAATTATATGTCAGGGGATGATTCCAGGTACTCTAAGGCCTAGTTCCCATCCTGTTCTATATTCACAACTATAGGAGGTGCATGTCATGTCATGTCTCTATGGGATACTTGCAAAGCCTTCATGCTGTGTTCACATATTGAACCATATAGCCTTGAGGGTACTTTGATTTGATCTATTTAAGCAAGTGATAATTTGTTTTAAAAGATTGAGAAATACACAGGTTAAATTAACACTGGAAGTTCTTTACCTGCCGGATAACTCTATGCACTTTACATTTTTGACAGTAGTAGAACAAATGAACAAAATTCTCTACACTCAAAAGTATTTTGGTTATTTTTTTGTTCCTCTGAGGGACATATTAATAAAATGAATATGAAGAATGTGAGACTGTCAATGCTAGTGATTTGTTCTTGTACATTTCTAACACATTTATTTAAAAATATTGTAAAACATAATGCAATTTATAATGCAGTCCTAAAAGGCATTTGTCAGAATATTGAAGAAAAGCTTCACCAGTATATGCCTCATCTTTTTATTTTATTTTATAACAAAATTACACAAGTGTGACCAATTATGAATAAACATATTACAAAAAAATACAATTAAACCTCCCACCCACCGCAAGGAATCAGAAGAAGGGGAAAAAAATAAAAAAAAGATGTAAAATTCCCTTTTTACCATTTAGCCCAGATTTTATGAAACTCAATATTTTTCTTTTCGGAATCTTTCTCTAATAACTTTTCATAATTACATACTTTATTTAGCAAAGCCAACCAATGTTGTACTTGTGGGGGATTGTTATCAAACCACTTTCTGGCTATCAACAACTTTGCATATACCAATAACCTAATAAGGCTCTTTTAATAAACAGTATCCCCAACATCCCCAGGGATAATTTTTTCAGCAACCCCTTTAATTTGAATACCATACTTATTCTTAATGACTCCAATAATTTCCTTCAAAAGGTCTGAATGTAAGGGCAGCTCCAAATAAGGTAGAAAAAATTTGCCTCCTCTATTTGGGATTTTGGACAGCTTGCATCCTGTCTAATTCCCATTCTCTTCAATCCCGATGGAATGTAGTACAGTCTATACAGTATTTTAGTTTGCACCATAGTATGAGCCTTATTATATAATGTAAATTTCAAGTTAGCAATTGCTCTATCCCAAGTGTTCACTTGAACGACCCCAAGTCCTTTTCCCATCTTCCCTCAATTAACTCTTGAAAGTTTCTTGAGATTTCCTGACCCAACCTTTTGTAAATTTTTGACATAGGTTTGGAAATCGACGGACGTCTCATTAGTTCCACAAGAGGATGTGTCTTAATGCTTCTAAAATTTCCCTTTATTTATAATCAACATGAATCACAGCTTCTGGGTGTCAACCTGTGTATTTCCTTTTCAAACGGGATTAGTCACCCTTGAAAGTATAGTTGATTTACATATATCAGCCCCCTTTTCTCACATAAATGTGAATTTGTTATTTTAAGAAATTCTTTAAGTGTAGTGTTTGACCATAAATGAGTAAAGTCAAAGCTCCATGTGATTTCGCAACATTTTTTGAATTAAATCCATACTTTATTATTTTATATTATATATTATAAATTACTTTATATTATATAAGTGTGCATACTTGTTATTCCCAAAAGTGGTTGTAGAAAGTATCCCAACTTCCAGAATCTCACAAACATCCTTATAGGGACCGTTAAAGAAAAAAAAATGTGATAGAACAGTGCTCATCCTCAACCTCATAACGTTTAGCAATTTTAGTGCCAAAAAATACCGGAAAAAATCAGCAAGTGCCCATCCCCTGTCAGATTCAGGAAGTGTCAGTGAAACATATTTCATTCTAGTGCATTTCCGACCCCATAGCAGTGAGTTTATTAGAGAAATAAGGGCTTGGAACCATTTTTCTAAAACCCAAACAGAGGATGCATTAAGAACAAAAAGGATCTGTGGAAGAATTATCATCTTAATGATTGAGGCCCTATCTGCCATTGCAATGGGGAGTTTGAGCCATACATCGATTTTATTTTTTATTTTGTTTAACAAGGGATATAGATTGTAGTCAGGAAAAAGAGCCAGATCGATTCTGACTGTTATTCCCAGGTATTCAATGGTATTGTCAGGCTCTAAAACCTTCAGCCCTTCCCTTACTCCACTACTAACCTTCTATAAGGGCAGTAGGCTCGACTTAGACCAATTTCTCTTTAACCCCTTAACGACCAAGGATGTAAATTTATGTCCTGGTGCTGCGGTACTTAGCACACCAGGACGCATATTTACGTCCTGTACATGATTGTGAGTATCGGAGCAATGCTCAGATCATGCGCTGTTGGTCCCGGCTACTGATCAGAGCTAGGGACTCGCCATTAATGGCTGACATCTGCTATCAAACAGATGTCTGCCGTTAACCCCTCAGATGCCATGATCAATACATATCACAACATCTGCGGCAGTGCGGTCGGAAATATAGATGAATGTAGATTGCCCGCAGCGCAGCTGTGGTGATTCGATCATCAAGATCGGCGCACGGAGGTCCCCTCACCTGCCTCCGCTGCCTTCCACGGGTCTTCTGCTCTGGTCTGAGATTGAGCAGACCAGGGAAGAAGATGACCGATAACACTGATCAGTGCTATGCCCTATGCATAGTACTGAACAGTATTAGCAATCAAAGGATTGCTATAAATAGTCCCCTATGGGGACTATTAAAGTGTAAAAATAAAAGTAAAAAAAAGGGAAAAATCCCCTCCACAATAAAAATGTAAAATGTCCTTTTTTTCCCCATTTTACCCCCATAAAGTGTAAAAAAAAATTTATAAACATATTTGGAATTGGGTAAATGTCCGAACTATTAAAATATAATGTTATTGATCCCATATGGTGAACGGTGTGAATGTAAAAAAATAAATAAAAAAGGCACAAAATTGTCACATTTTATTTTTATAAAATTATAAAAAAATTTATAAAAGTTTTATATACACAAATGTTGTATCAATAAAAAGAACAGATCATGGCACAAAAAATGAGAAATTATACCGCCGCTTATACGGAAAAATGAAAAAGTTATAGGTTGTCAAATAGAAGGATTTAAACTTGCTAATTTGGTTAAAAAGTAACATAGTAATATACAGTAGTAACATAGTTCATAGTTCATAAGGTTGAAACAAGACCAGAGTCCATCAACTTCAACCTATAGCCCTAACGAGTCCTTACTGAGTTGATCCAGAGGAAGGCAAAAAACCCTCATACTAGAGGTAAAAATTCCTTCCCGACTCCAAATATGGCATCAGAATAAATCCCTGGATCAACGCTCTGTCCCTATATATCTAGTATACATAATCAGCAATGTTATTATTCTCCAAAAATGCATCCAGGCCCTTTTTTGAACTCTTTTACAGAGTTCACCATGACCACCTCCTCAGGCAGAGAATTCCACAGTCTCACTACTCTTACAGTATAGAACCCCCGACTGTGCTGGTATAGCAACCTTCTTTCCTCTAAAAGTAGAGGATGCCCCCTCGTTATAGATACAGTCCTGGATATAAATTGATCAAGGGAGAGATCTCTGTATGGCCTCCTGATATATTTATATATAGTTATTAGGGCTTCCCTAAGCTTTCTTTTTTTCTAAACTAAATAACCCCAATTCTGATAATCTTTCTGGGTACTGTAGTCCTTCCATTCCCCGTATTACCCTGGTTGCCCGTCTTTGAACCCTCTCCAGCTCCACTATATTTTTCTTGTACACTGGTGCCCAGTACTGTACACAGTATTCTATGTGTGGTCTGACTAGTGATTTGTACAGCGGTAGAATTATTTCCTTGTCTTGGGCATCTATGCCCCTAATCATGCACCCCATGATATTATTTTCCTTGGCAGCAGCTGCCCGACACTGGTCACTACAGCAAAATTTACTGTTAACTAAGACTCCCAAGTCCTTTTCCATGTCAGTCGTCCCAAGTGTTCTCCCATTTAATACATAATCCCAGCCCGGATTTTTCTTCCTCATGTGCATAACCTTACATTTATCAGCGTTGAACCTCATCTGCCACTTCCCAGCCCAAACCTCCAACCTATCCAGATCCATTTGTAACAGTTCACTGTCCTCTATTGTGTTTACCGCTTTACAGAGTTTAGCATCATCTGCAAAGATTGCTACTTTACTATTCAACCATTCTTCAAGATCATTAATTAATAAATTAAATGGGACAGGACCCAAGACGGACCCCTGTGGTACCCCACTAGTAACAGTCACCCAATCAGAATAAGTACCATTAATATCCACCCTTTGTTTCCTATCACTGAGCCAGTCACTTACCCACTTACACACATTCTCCCCCAGCCCAATCCTTCTCATTTTATGCACCAACCTTTTATGTGGAACCGTTTCAAATGCCTTGGAAAAATCCAGATATACAACATCCAGTGATTCCCCCTGGTCCAGTTTGGAGCTCACCTCCTCATAAAAGCTGATCAGGTTAGTTTGACAGGTCCGATCCCTGATAAAGCCATGCTGATATGGAGTCATACATTTATTTTTAGCTACTCCAAATACGCTTCTCTTAGAAAACCCTCAAACAATTTACATACAACAGAGGTTAAACTAACAGGTCCATAATTCCTGGGGTCACCTTTTGAACCTTTTTTAAATATTGGCACCACATTTGCCAAGATTCAGTCCTGGGGAACAATCCCTGTCACTATAGAGTCCCTGAATGTTAAAAATAGGGATCTGTCTATTACATTACTTAATTCCTTTAGAACATGGGGGTGAATGCCATCCGGACCTAGTGATTTTTCTATTTAGATTTTTTGTAGGTGACACTGTACTCCTTCCTGGGTTAGACAGGTGACCTGTACTGGAGAGTTTACCTTATCTCGCTGTATTTCACCTGGCAAAATTTGTTTAATATATTTGCTTTTTCCTGATCCCCGTTTATAATTTCTTCCTCATCATTTTTTAAAGGGCTTACACTTTCATGTTTCACCTTTTTGCTATTTATATAGTTAAAGAACATTTTGGGGTTAGTTTTACTCTCTTTGGCAATGTGTCTTTCTGTCTCTATTTTTGTGGCTTTTACCTGTTTTTTTTTACATATTTTAATTTTTTTTCTATAGCTTTTTAATGCTTCTTCACTGCCGTCCTGTTTTAGTAGATTAAATGCTTTATTTTTGTCATTTATTGCCCCCATAACGTTCTTATTCATCCATATTGGTTTTCTTTCTGACTCTTTTATTCCCATAAGGTATATACATCTTACAGTGAGAATTCAAGATATTTTTAAGTCTCCCATTTAGTGTCAGTATTCTTGTTTTTGAGGACATTATCCCATTTTATATTGTTAAGGGCTTCTCTGAGTTGATCAAACTTTGCCTTCCTAAATTTCATTGGTTTTGTGGCCCCTCGAGAGATTCACTTATTGAAGAACAAGTTATAATGTATTATATTATGGTCACTATTTCCTAGGTATCCTTCTACTTGCACATTAGTTACTCTGTCAGGTCTGTTGTTTAATATTAAGTCTAGTATGGAGCCCCCTCTGGTCGGGCCCTGCATAATTTGGGACGGATAATTGTCTTTAGCTAAAGTCAGGTACCTGTTTCCATTATGAGATTCACAGGACTCAGTCTCCAAGTTTATATCAGGATAGTTAAAGCCCCCCATTATTATCACATCATTTTGATTTGCTGCATTGTTTTTTTTGACTCAGTAATATTCTGGCTCTTCCATTATGTTTGGTGGCTTATAGCAAACCCCTATCGGAATTATTTTATTTTTATCTCCATATATTTCTACCCGTAATGACTCCACATTATCATTTCGCTTCCAATAGCCTCCCGCAGTGCGGCCTTCAGACTGGACTTTACATAAAGACAAACTCCTCCCCCTATCAGGTTTTGTCCGATCCTTGCTGAATAGACTATAACCCTGTGTGACGGATCCTAGAGTCACCCTACCTACCTGGATGGACTTTAGGACATCAAGCTCAGAGTTAAAATACTTTTATTTACTGTTTTCATACACTTTCTGCACACGGTCCACTTTCTGTGCACAATACACCTTTTTGCACATGGCCGACCTTTTGCACACTTTCTACCTCCTTTACACAATACACCTTTTGCACATGGTTCACATTTTGCTCACGGTCCACTTTTGCACACGGTTCACCTTTTGTACAATACACTAATTTTACACATGCTTCTCCTTTTTGCACACAGTCCATCTTCTGCACACCTTCACCTTTTGCACTCAAGGCACTGTATAGGGAGAGCTAATCACCTTTATTGGATTATCTGCCAGACTCACTGTCACCTGTATTGTCTTTACTGACCCTTCCCCCTGTGATGTCCTTCCTATAAAAGAAGACACTTGTTCCACAATAAAGAGTTCTGATTTTATACCTGAAGACTGGTGTTGCCTGGTTCTTTGGGTACAAGGATGCAATAATCTCTAGTTCTGCCTGGGGATATTGCCTGTGATATGCTGGGGCTTGTCATCCGGAAGGAGAAGTCACTGTCCGTCACACCCTGTATGTTGACCGTCCAGTCACAGCTATCGTCCAACCAAGTCTCTGTTATACCCACTGTGTCATAATCCTCCTCAGACATTTTCAACTCCAGTCGTCAGTTTTATTGGTCAGACTTCTGGCATTAGTCAACATGCAATTCAATGTTTTTTTTTTTTTATGTCTATCCCTTTTAACTATTTTAACCCCTTCCTCTGCTCCACCCCCAGGTACATTAATAAGTCCACCCTCTCTATCTACACTATCTTCCCCCTCTATGTTGTAGGTTCCCTCCCCCCGTCCCTACTTTAGACACTCCTCCACCCTTCTAGCCATCTTCTCCCCAAGCACAGCTGCACCCTCCCCATTGAGGTGCAGCCCTTCCCTACGGTAGAGCCGGTATCCGACAGCGAAGTCAGCCCAGTTCTCCATGAACCCAAACCCCTCCTTCCTACACCAGCTTCTGAGCCACTTGTTTACCTCCCTAATCTCCCGCTGCCTCTCTGGTGTGGCTCGTGGTACAGGTATTATTTCAGAAAATATTACCTTGAAGATCCTTGCCTTAAGCTTGCGGCCTAAATCTCTGAAATCATTTTTAAGGACACTCCACCTACCTCTTACTTAGTCATTGGTGCCAATGTGTACCATGACTGCTGGGTCCTCTCCAGCCCCACCCAGCAACCTGTCAACCCGATCCATGATGTGCCGAACTCGAGCACCAGGAAGACACTGTTCCCCTAATAATTGAGTTTGCAATTTTTTTTAAGCGCAACAATAGTAGAAAAGTATGTAATCATGGATATCATTTAAATTATATTGACCCACAGAATAAAGAACACATGTCATTTTTACCATAAATTGTACGGCATGAAAACAAAACCTTCCAAAATTAGCAAAATTTTTTTTTTTTTTTTATTTCCCCACACAAATAGTATATATATTTTTTTTTTTGTTGCGTTATACATTTTATGGTAAAATGAGTGATGTCATTACGCAGGACAACTGGTCACACAAAAAAAAAAAGCCCCCATACTGGTCTGTGGATGAAAATATAAAAGAGTAACGATTTTTAGAAAATGAGAATGAGAAAATGAAAAAATGAAGATGCAAAAATAAAATTGGTTCTTAAGGTCAAAATGGCCTTGGTCCTTAAGGCGTTAAGCCAGAGCAGTTCCCAAAAGATTCAATTAGCTGCATAGCTTTAGGAATTGATTTGTCCGAGTTTTGCAACATTAAAAGTAGATTGTCTGCATAAAGCAGAAGTTTACTAGCTTTCCAGTGAATGCCCAAACCCTCTATCTCCTTTGTCTGCCTAATAGCTATTGCGAGGGGTTCAATGTATAAATGAAACAAAAGAGGGGACAGTGAGCACCCCTGCCACGTCCCTTTCTCCAAACTAAATATTTCTGTTTGTTCCCTTTTGACTAAGACTCGTGCTGTTGGGTGATCATAGAGAACCCTGATCCATTCCAAGAACCTCCCGCCTAGGCTGACCCTCTCCATCACTCTCCAGAGGTAGCGTCATTCCACTCTGTCGAAGGCCTTCATGGCATCTATCGGCAGATTGGAATGGAGCCACTCCTTGTAATGTTATTACCCAGAGCAATGCCAGTTTGGTCTGTCCAAATTTTGTTGCAAACCCTGGCCAGTCTCATCGCTAAGACCTTGGCAATGATTTTAATATCTGTATTTAACAGGGAAATGGGTCTATATGAGTCTATTTTAAGCAGGTCCTTATCCTTTTTTAGCTGCAAAATTATGTTCGCTTCTCACATTGTCAATGGCAGAGACCCACAGATATAGGATTCATTAAACGTGTTTAAAAGAGCCGGCAAAAGGATCTCCCCAAATTCTTTGTATGCCCCAAATGGAAGGCCATCAGACCCAGGGGCTGAGGCATGGTTGCTTCTGGATTTTCTTATTAGTAATTGGACTTTCTATGGTTTTAATGTCTTCTGGGTCCAAACATGGTAGATCCTATTTTAGGAGGAATTCATCAATTTAAATCTGATTCCCCGGATTCTCAGAGGTATATAATTCCTTCCAATATTTTGTAATAATTAGTTGGATCTTATCCTGGTTGTTAACAACCTCACCTCTTTCAGTGGGAAGGGCCCCAATGTAGGCCTTCTATTGTTGAGCCTTGATAACATTGGCTAGCAACTTACTCGGACGGCCCCCCTCACAGAACCATCTCTGCTCCTGGAAAAATAACTTATGTTGAGCCTTTAAAGGGGTACTCCCGGGGAAAACTTTTTTTTTTTTTTTAAATCAACTGGTGCCAGAAAGTTAAACAGATTTGTAAATCACTTCTATAAAAAAAAAAAAAAAAAATCTTAATCCTTCCAGTACTTTTTAAGGGCTGTATACTAAAGAGAAATCAAAAAAAGAAATGCATTTCCTCTGATGTCATGACAACAGTGCTCTCTGCTGACCTCTGCTGTCCATTTTAGGAACTGTTAAGAGCAGCATATGTTTGCTATGGGGATTTTCTCCTGCTCTGGACAGTTCCTAAAATGGACAGCAGAGGTCAGAAGAGAACACTGTGGTCATGACATCAGAGGAAATGCATTTTGTTAGGAATAGGACTCCCCCCCCCCCCTTGATATAGACCTTTAATTAGAGTATAACCATACATAAACATAAATGATACATTTCTCCCCAGGCTAACCTGTATTCCAGATATATTCCTCTCTTCTTCCACTATCTGTCCTCCACAGTGTATACGTAAACAAAAAGTTCACTTACAGTTCAACTTGAAAAAGCCGGGCTGCAACTGGGCTGCAACCTGTAAATCAATTGGACCAGTATTATGGCTGTGGAGAGAGAGGAATAATTCAAACAGAAGTTTTTTTATTAGACGGTTCCATCTCCAGTGTTATCTCCCAAAAATACAGGATGTATTATAGCAAAGATTTACTGTTATCAAGGGAGACAGAATGTTACATCACTTAGCCCTGCTTAGGCGCAGACACTTTATTTCTAACAGCATGGTTCTCATAGGGCTTGCTCCTTTTCCGCCGTCTCCATATACCCAGCCTGCTTAGTAGCTGGGACCCCCTTCCCTCCTTTTACAGTCCTCCAGTTTAAACCAACTGTTCAGTTCATACTTTAACAGTTCCTAGTTATCTTTGTCCCAGTTACTGAGTCCCATAAGGGCTCTATTTCAAGGTGGAATTCCTCAAAAGAAAACAGGAGTTTCCCATTGCATAGGTAGAATTTGTCTACACTTGCTTGGGGCATAATCTCCTGTGTTAAAAAAAAAGCTTCTCAATGACCGTTCTGCCTCCTCAAACGATGACTGAGGCTGTTGTAGCTGCAGCCAGTCTTATACAAAGTGTGGGACGGGGGAAGTCATCTCACTCATTCCGGCCGGCACCTGTGTTCATGGGGCAGTCCCAAAATCCATCCCGGCTTCCATCGCCTGGACGCGGGGCAGCAAGGGTCCAAGCCTACACCAACAGACAGGGACCTCCCCCCCCCACCATAATCCTCACTTCCATCGACGGCTCCGGTCCTTGGCAGTGCTGTAGTACCCCGTCTTTGGCCGCCTGCATCACTTCCTGCGCTGGGCCCAGCCAGGCAGAGGTACAGAGAGGGATAGGAGGTGGCATGTGGGGGAGTGAGGACACACCAGGCATCTTATGACGTCCAACCTCTGAGTCAAAAATGCCTCATCTTTAATTAAAATAAAATATTTTTATTTCTAACCACTAACTTTTTTAAATAGATGCAGACTTCAATTTATCATTGCAAAGCAACTCTTTTAAGTTGATCCACCTAACTACTTGTGGAATGCAAGAGTGGCCAGAAGCTTCTCCTTAGTAAAAGACATATAAAAGTCAAACTGGACTTTTCAAAAAGGCATTTAAAGGACTCGCAAACTGTGAGAAACAAAAATATTTGCCCTAATTTAACTAATTTTGGCTACAATTCTAAAGGTTATGTCTGAAGGAACCCAGGCAATGCTCATCACCTGGCCAATACCATCCATACACTGAAGCATGGGGGTGGCACCATCATGAGGTGGGGTTGTCTTTCAGTGACTGGTACAGGGAGATTGTTCAGGGTTGAGGGAAAGCTGAATTGAAAAAAAAATAAAAGATATTCTAATTGAAAACCTGATCCAGCATACAGCCAAGAGTTTACCTTCCAATAAGATAATAACCCCAAGCTCACAGCCAGTACAACACAAGAGTGACTTAGGAACAAGTCTGTGGATATCCTTGAGTGGTTCAGGGAGAGCCCTAACTTTAACCCAATCTCTAGTGGGATCTGAAAATGGCTTTCACCGATAGTCCCCATCACACTGACAAGGCATGAGACATCTGTAAAGAAGAATGGCAGAAAATCCCAAAATCCAGGTGTGTACAAATTGTGGCATCATAACCAAGAAGACTTGAAGCTGTAAATGCTCCAAAAGGGGCTTAAACTAAGTCCGATTAAATGGTCTGAATACTACTGTCAATGTAATATTTTAGCTTTTCCTAGTCATTCTGTCATTTTGCGATATTGAGAGCGAAATGATGGAGGAAAACCTAACAAATAGTAGACAAAATGAAAGGACACCCCTCCAGAGGCTTGCATTGAGGGGGCGGAGCGTGAAGTCACACAGGGGCAGAGCCGTGACGTCACTATGCTCCGTCCCCATCATCGCCAGTAATCAGACCCGGAGCAAGCACGCTCCGGGGGCTGATTCTAACGGGGTGCGGCGTGGAAGATCATGGGGGTTCCCAGTGGCGGGACCCCCGCGATCAGGCATCTTATCCAAAGGATAGGGGATAAGATGTCTTAGCTCCGGAGTACCCCTTTAACGTCTAATGTATATATTTACACAGAATTTACCACAATTGCAAATGATCTGATATTAAACAATAAAATAAACCTCCAAGATTTTACCCCATTTTACTCCATTGAACTATACTTATGTCATTTATAAAGAAGTGTAGCAAACAGTTTGGTGCTTTCTAGAAATTAATGCACAGCAGAAGATGAAAAGTGCATGTGCTGTATATCAGAGTCCTATATTGCCATGGTTCCTAGCTGTGCCTCTTACTAGCTTTAAAAGCTTAGATCACCAGCATTGCAGCTGAAAATCATGGCAGACCACAGGCACTGGCAGTAAAGAGAAGTTGCCTGGGAAATGGAGGATTCAAACTGAACGTTTGCACCATGAGCATTAAACTGCACCTCTGCCTGCCAGCCATAAAGACATTGTACAATATTATAGTCTTCCACTACCAGCTGGGAAGTGTGAAATGTAAAAGTAGCTTAAGAAATTAGAAAATGCCTGTAACATATTACCCGACATGTTTTTTCGGGTTGTGCTCTAGATTCTGGCACACTGCACCAGAAATTCTGTCTGCACCAGAATTTGTGCCAGAATTGAAAAAAACCTGACTAACTCTCCATTTTACTGAGAAAACACAAAAAATGGGCATGGTCTTCTGGAAAAGCAGGCATGACTGCTGAAAAGGGGGCATGTCCCCGTCATTTTCACAAAAACGCATCATTTTCCACAAAAAAAGTGTTGGATTTGAGCTGAGGAAAACCAGACAGATCAGAACATGTGTAAAAAAAACAAAGTGTAGAGAAAAGTGCAAAATGTAGGGAAATACCGTGGAAAAAAATTTGGTGGAATTAAAACCCACAAAGTAAGCTACACTCAACTCTTATTAAATCAGGGCCATTGTGTATTAAAGGGGTATTCCAGGCAAAAACCTTTTTATATATATATCAACTGGCTCCGGAAAGTTAAACAGATTTGTAAATTGCTTCTATTAAAAAATCTTAATCCTTCCAATAGTTATTAGCTTCTGAAGTTTTCTGTCTAACTGCTCAATGATGATGTCACGTCATGTGAGTCATCAGAGAGCAGATAGACAGAAAACAACAACTCAACTTCAGAAGCTAATAACCATTGGAAGGATTAAGATTTTTTTTATAGAAGTAAATTTACAAATCTGTTTAACTTTCCGGAGCCAGTTGATATATATAAAAAAAAGTTTTGGCCTGGAATACCCCTTTAATGCAATCTAGCCATGCAAAAAGATGAGGTGGACTAATTGTACATATATCAGGAAATAATTACTATATCTATGAGAATAGTGAAATTAACCCTGAAAAGGGTTTTGGAGGCTATCTTAAAAACTTGGTTGACATTTTCAAGAAGGCAAAAAAAAAAAAACTTTGTTTTGGTCTATGTTTAAGACAACTGTTAAAATGTGTCAGACCATTGTTTGTGTTTGTCTCGGCTATGTGAACATGTTTTTTTTATCTGACTGGCTAAAGCAAGAAATTTTGCTTAGTTAAACTCCATTTAGTGCGGTCCAGGCTCCAGGGCATCTAAAATGGTGGATCCCCATGTGAGGATATTGGGCAAGGAATCCTGGGAAGGCGGGAACAAAGGTAGGCGGAATGACCCTGAATCACATGCAGCATGCAACCTATCAACAGCCAGTAACCCCTGTGATGTCACAGCCCTATATAATCGGCAGCCATATTGAGGCCAGTAACTTCAGCCTTTCATTGCAGAGAGATAGATAGGGGCAGACAGTGTTGTGGTTTCACAGAAAAGCTTTTTTTCCAGCAGCGATTCACATCCTAGACAAATCAGCATTCTGTTGTACAGAGAGAGGGACAGAGAGCAGTGTGTGTTGCACAGGAGATCACTCTTACTGCATCGATTCACCTGCCAGTCAGTGTCTACAGCATTCTATTACAGAGAAGGACAGAGAGCAGTGAACTGCACCGTGTGTTGCACAGAAAAGCAGCGATTCAGCTCAAGCACAAATCCTGCCTAGAAGCACTGATAGGGAAGGGACTCAGATTGAGAGAGAAAGTGCAATTTCGGGTATAGTACACAGCAACTGTGTGCTGCAGCACTGGTGTGTACTGCTGGTGTTGTGCACAAATACTATTTTAAGTGTAGTGTAGTCCATTGTCCTCCCCCATAAGTGCCACATACGTACATCTAAGTTGTGTACTATTTTGTTTCTGTTAAAGTCTCAAGGGCCTGGATACTGTGAAAGGCCAGGCAAAAGTACTCATCGGCTGGTAATGTACACAAATACTTTTTTAAGCGTAGTGGAGCGCATTGTACTCCCCTCATATACGCACTAAGTATGTCAGGCAGAGAAGTGCCAGGACATGCACAGAGGAGTGGCAGAGGCCTAAATTCATCAGGCAGAGGTCACAGCAGACTAGGGGCGAGTGGAAGCAGGAGTTTCAGTGAGAGGCCTGAGCTCCAGATATCAGCTAGCGGTCATGTCTACCTCATCAACCGTTATGCCTTCATCGATTGGTTAACACAGTCATCCACTTCATCCAAAGTGACATCTAACAACCCCAGTCAACAGTCGGTGGGTTCCACAGACACAACCCTCAATTGACATGGCCCATGAACAGTATCTGTCATCCCATTGCTTCTGTTCTATGCTGTTCCCTCCTCCAGAGAAGTATCTTATGCTGTGGGTTCAACTCCACTATTTAGTTAGGACGATCTAGAGGACAGTCAGCAGCTACTGCCCATTCAAGAATTGGAGGAGACATTCATCACTTTCTACGCTAGGCGGGCAGGTAGTTATGAGGAGAGTGGCGTGGGAGGTGGTGTTGCAAGCATTCAGGCTCCTGAGCAGACACTGTTGAGGAACCTGAGGAGGACATCAGTGACGTGCAGACACAACTCAATGATGATGTTGAGGCCGATCACACTTGGGAACCGGGTGCAGAAAGAGCCTTATGATCAACAGGAGAAGAGGGTTGCAGATTTCCCGTGAGGCAGCAGCTGAGCCAGCAAGGTGGTAGCATGGTTGGCAGTCAGCATGGTGGAAGAAGTGAAAAATCTGGAGCCAAACGTTCCCGGGGTAGACCACCTGCTTCGTGGCAGCTTATCTTCCCGGGAGGAAGCGAAACAGGGGTTCTTGGAGTTGGCAATAGTAGCAGCCAATCAGTGGGGACTTTTGATGGGAAATTCAGCTTCTCGGAGGTGTGGCAGTTTTTCATCAAGCATCCGGAGAAGGTTAACCTGGCCACATGCAAGATGTGTCGGCAGAAAGTGAAGCGTGGCCAGAGTCCCAATGTTGGCACCACGGCCCTGAGTCAACATATGCAGCATCATCATAAAGCGGCCTGGGAAAACCGTGGCTCCGATGTGGTGGTCCAACATGCTGCGTCATCCAGTGGTACGCTGCTTCATGTTTCAGCCAGCCAAGGCTCCACCACCTCAGACGAAGGGAGCTGTGTGTCATACCCATCTTCTGTCGCTCCAGATGCTCCTGCTCCTCCTACTTCTAGTCAGTCATTCCACCAGCAATCCATCGGCAAAGCCTGGTCCAAGAGACAACAGTATGCATCCACTCATCCAATGGTGCAGAAGCTGAATGTGCTCCTGTCCAAGTTACTTGTGCTGCAGTCCCTCCTTTTTCAAGTGGTGAACTCTGCACCTTTTAGAGAACTGATGGCTTGTGCCGAGCCGAGGTGGAGGGTCCCAAGCAGTAATTTCTTTGCGAAGAAGGCAGAACCAGCCCTGCACGATTTTGTGGAACAGAAGGTGAGCCAGTCCTTGAGCCTGTCGGTGTGCACCAAAGTGCACAGCAGTGCTGATATGTGGAGCTGTAACTACGGTCAGGGACAATATATATGCTTTACAGCCCACTGGGTGAATGTGGTTCCTGCACAGCCATAACAACAGAAACTTGGACAGGTCACGCCGCTTCTGCCTCCACCCTCTCAGGCCATTGGTCCTTTGACAGTGTGTGACTCCGCATCCTCATCTTCCACTTTGTCCTCAGCTTCCACTGCATGGACAAGACTCAGTGTACCGGGCACAGCCGTGTCACGCTGTTTTTCACATGGTTTGCCTTGGCGAACGGAGTCACACAGGCGAGGAACTGCTAAAAGTCATTCATCAAGAAATCAAATCATGGCTTACTCCAACTGGAAATGGAAACATGATGACCAACAACGGGAAGAACATCTTGTCTGTGCTGCAACAAGGAAGCTTGAAACATGCGCCCTGCATGGCACATGTGTTCAATCTGGTTGTCAAGTGGTTCCTGAAGTGTTCCCCCAATGCAAGACATCATAACAATGGGAAGGACATTTTGCATGAACTACAGACACTCGTACACCGCAAAGCACACCCTCCTTGAGCTGCGGCGTCAGAACGGCATCCCCAACATAGTCTGATTTGCAACATTGCCACAAGTTGGAATTTC
Organism: Hyla sarda; assembly: GCF_029499605.1. NCBI lineage: Eukaryota > Metazoa > Chordata > Amphibia > Anura > Hylidae > Hyla > Hyla sarda. Next base: position 95,739,409 of record NC_079197.1, read on the forward strand.
ACCCTCCATATGTTGGACTGACTATACGAACAGAGAAAAGCCATCACCGATTTCTTGATGATACAAGCGGATAGGGGGACTCCCCAGTGTAACTTCAATGTCAACCAGTGGCAGCTCATTGTTACGCCTAGCGCTCCGGGTCCCCGCTCCTCCCCGGAGCGCTCACGGCGTCTCTCTCCCTGCAGCGCCCCGGTCACTCCCGCTGACCGGGAGCGCTGCACTGTCATGGCCGTCGGGGATGCGATTCGCACAGCGGGACGCGCCCGCTCGCGAATCGCATCCCAGGTCACTTACCCGTCCCGGTCCCCTGCTGTCATGTGCTGGCGCGCGCGGCTCCGCTCTCTAGGGCGCGCGCGCGCCAGCTCTCTGAGACTTAAAGGGCCAGTGCACCAATGATTGGTGCCTGGCCCAATTAGCTTAATTGGCTTCCACCTGTTCCCTGGCTATATCTGATCTCCTCCCTTGCACTCCCTTGCCGGATCTTGTTGCCTTGTGCCAGTGAAAGCGTTTAGTGTGTCCAAAGCCAGTGTACCTGAACTTCTGCTATCCATCCTGACTACGAACCTTGCCGCCTGCCCCCGACCTTCTGCTACGTCTGACCTTGCCTCTGCCTAGTCCTTCTGTCCCACGCCTTCTCAGCAGTCAGCGAGGTTGAGCCGTTGCTAGTGGATACGACCTGGTTGCTACTGCCGCAGCAAGACCATCCCGCTTTGCGGCGGGCTCTGGTGAAAACCAGTAGCCTCTTAGAACCGGTCCACTAGCACGGTCCACGCCAATCCCTCGCTGACACAGCGGATCCACAACCCGTAGCCGAATCGTGACAGTAGATCCGGCCATGGATCCCGCTGAGGTGCCGCTGCCAAGTCTCGCTGACCTTACCACGGTGGTCGCTCAGCAATCGCAGCAAATTGCCCAACAAGGACAGCAGCTGTCGCAGTTGACCGCCACGTTACAGCAACTTCTGCCTCTGCTACAGCAGCAACCATCTCCTCCGCCAGCTCCTGCACCTCCTCCGCAGCGAGTGGCCGCTCCTAGCCTCCGCTTGTCCCTGCCGGACAAATTTGATGGGGACTCTAAACTCTGCCGTGGATTTTTGTCTCAGTGTTCCCTGCATATGGAGATGTTGTCGGACTTGTTTCCTACAGAACGGTCTAAGGTGGCGTTCGTAGTAAGCCTTCTTTCAGGAAAGGCCTTGTCTTGGGCCACACCGCTCTGGGACCGCAATGATCCTGCCACAGCCACAGTCCAGGCTTTCTTCGCTGAAGTCCGAAGTGTCTTTGAGGAACCTGCCCGAGCCTCTTCTGCTGAGACTGCCCTGCTGAACCTGGTCCAGGGTAATTCTTCAGTGGGCGAGTACGCCATCCAATTTCGTACTCTTGCTTCCGAGTTATCATGGAATAACGAGGCTCTCTGCGCGACCTTTAAAAAAGGCCTATCCAGTCGCATCAAGGATGTGCTGGCCGCACGAGAGATTCCTGCCAACCTCCAAGAACTCATCCATTTGGCTACCCGCATTGACATGCGTTTTTCTGAGCGACACCAAGAGCTCCGCCAGGAAAAAGACTTAGATCTCTGGGCACCTCTCCCACAGCATCCTTTGCAGTCTACGCCTGGGCCTCCCGCCGAGGAGGCCATGCAAGTGGATCGGTCTCGCCTGACCCAGGAAGAGAGGAATCGCCGTAGGGAAGAAAATCTCTGTCTGTACTGTGCCAGTACCGAGCATTTCTTGGTGGATTGCCCTATCCGTCCTCCACGTCTGGGAAACGCACGCACGCACCCAGCTCACGTGGGTGTGGCGTCTCTTGGTTCTAAGTCTGCTTCTCCACGTCTCACGGTGCCCGTGCGGATTTCTCCTTCAGCCAACTCCTCCCTCTCAGCCGTGGCCTGCTTGGACTCTGGTGCCTCTGGGAATTTTATTTTGGAGTCCTTCGTGAATAAATTCCGCATCCCGGTGACCCGTCTCGTCAAGCCGCTCTACATTTCCGCGGTCAATGGAGTCAGACTGGATTGCACCGTGCGTTACCGCACAGAACCCCTCCTGATGTGTATTGGACCCCACCACGAAAGGATTGAGCTCTTCGTTCTCCCCAACTGTACCTCTGAGGTCCTCCTCGGTCTGCCATGGCTCCGGCTTCATTCTCCCACCCTTGATTGGACCACCGGGGAGATCAAGAACTGGGACTCTGCCTGCCTTAGGAAGTGCCTCTCCCCCCCTCCCAGTCCCGTCAGGCAAGCCTCTGTGCCTCCTCATGGCTCCCGTCCTTGTGTCACCCTGCCCCGTGCCAATCTTCACCCTCTGCCCTCCCTCCCCATTCCAACTCCTGCTGTACTGCCTGCCGTTGAGGAAACCCTCCATTCTTTCCCGGTGTCCTCATCCCAGGGGAGGCAGTTACCGGACAAAAAAAAGGGGAGACCTAAGGGGGGGGGTACTGTTACGCCTAGCGCTCCGGGTCCCCGCTCCTCCCCGGAGCGCTCACGGCGTCTCTCTCCCTGCAGCGCCCCGGTCACTCCCGCTGACCGGGAGCGCTGCACTGTCATGGCTGTCGGGGATGCGATTCGCACAGCGGGACGCGCCCGCTCGCGAATCGCATCCCAAGTCACTTACCCGTCCCGGTCCCCTGCTGTCATGTGCTGGCGCGCGCGGCTCCGCTCTCTAGGGCGCGCGCGCGCCAGCTCTCTGAGACTTAAAGGGCCAGTGCACCAATGATTGGTGCCTGGCCCAATTAGCTTAATTGGCTTCCACCTGTTCCCTGGCTATATCTGATCTCCTCCCTTGCACTCCCTTGCCGGATCTTGTTGCCTTGTGCCAGTGAAAGCGTTTAGTGTGTCCAAAGCCAGTGTACCTGAACTTCTGCTATCCATCCTGACTACGAACCTTGCCGCCTGCCCCCGACCTTCTGCTACGTCTGACCTTGCCTCTGCCTAGTCCTTCTGTCCCACGCCTTCTCAGCAGTCAGCGAGGTTGAGCCGTTGCTAGTGGATACGACCTGGTTGCTACTGCCGCAGCAAGACCATCCCGCTTTGCGGCGGGCTCTGGTGAAAACCAGTAGCCTCTTAGAACCGGTCCACTAGCACGGTCCACGCCAATCCCTCGCTGACACAGCGGATCCACAACCCGTAGCCGAATCGTGACACTCATACGTGACACCTGCCGTTTGCTCAGGCCCTGTGAGGAAGCCAATTTATTAGTCAGTCGCCAGGATTACAGGATGAACAACGTCATTCGATTGCTTCATCTACTACAACATGTTTTGAAAACAAAGGCTGGTCAGGACACTCGAGACGGGATGCCTGCATCTCATGGCCACATTAGCCCTGTGGGGGCTGAACTGGAGGAGGAGGAGGAGGGGGAGCGGCACAGGGGAGTACAGTTTAGGTTTCACGAGATGGGCTGTTTTTTTAGTCATCTGACAGGAGAGGAGGAGCAGGAGGAGCCAGAGTGTCAAGAATAGCCTTGCTATGCCTGTTTAGTTTGGACTGGTTTTCCCTTAAGTTTTCCCTCAGTCAAGATGGTGGATTGTGTCTCAGCTGGGTGCCATCTTACTTCATGTTTGATATATAAATCCCTCAGGCCTGTTGCTCAGTGCTTGAGTATTGTGTCTGTTTTCCTGCTTGTACAGCCCTCTAGCCTGGAACTTGCTCTCGGGTCTGTTCCTCCACTTGCAGTTTACCCTGCTAACCTTGTGTACCTGCTGACGGATTATCAAGTCTCCTCCTGATACCTCGCCTGGATCTCTGCTATCTTCCTGCTACTCCTGTGCAAGTCTCCTACATTTTGGCCTAGTCTCTGCCATTGGTCTCCAGCAGTATCCACCATTATCGTGACACAGAGGAGCTAAAGGGTTATGAAGAAGGTGAGACAGTGGACCCAGACACACCGTGGCAGTATGCAGAGGAAATGGAGGCAGGGAGTCCCTCCGAGTCACTTGCACAAATGGCATGATGCATGCTCACTTGCTTGCATAGCGACTGCCGAATTGTCACCATTTGGCAGCGGGATGACTTCTGGCTCTCCACTTTATTGGACCCCCGCTACCAGCACAAAATGGGGGCCTTTTTTACACCCACTGAGAGGGAGGACAAACTGATCTACTGCAGAGACATCCTATGTAGTCAATTGACCAATGCCTATCTGCGCCATTGTCCATCCTCTCGCAGGTCTGACTCGGGTGGCCCTCTGCGCTCACCTTCCACTGTCATGGCTGCTGGGGAAGGGTGGTGTGGCAGGAGCAGTACCAGCTCCATCAGCAGCAGCCTGAGTCCACAGTCACTGATTAGTAGCTTTCTTCTTCGGCATAGTGAGGCAACTCATCAGCAGCAGGTAGACCTGGAGCAGGACCTAAACCAGCAGGTGGTGGTATACCTTGACATGCCCATGCCAACACACCTTGAAGATCTGCTGGACTTCTGGGCAGCCAAACTTGATTTGTGGTCACATCTAGCAGAGTTTGCCCTGGAAAAGCACTCCTGCCCGGCCAGTAGTGTGCCATCAGAGCGGGTGTTTAGTGTGGCAGGGGCCATAGTAACCCAAAGGAGAAATTGTCTGTCCATTAAAAATGTGGAGAGACTTGATCTTTGTGAACATGAATCAGGCATGGATCAGCCAGGATTTCCACCCACCAATGCCTGATGCATCAGGGTAGATTGACCATGGTGCCACATCAACACTTCACAAATATGGATAGTGCCAAACATGTTTAAGGTGCTGCTCCCCAGTTACAGACATTCCTCGCCATCAGACCATAAGTAAGTATTGAGGAAATGCATTAGCTAAAACATAACTTTTCTTAGGATAAAATATACGTACTGAGTTTTTTTTTTTTGTAATCAAACAAAAGGAAAGGTGTGCAAAAAACACCATGTGCCCCCTACACCACCAAGTATTGATGTGATGCAAAAAACTCTAAAAGGTGGAAGAGAACAATGTTTGATCCATTGTAACTGGTGGGGCTACTTCCCCTGTAAGGCCCTACTCTTGCATTATTATTTCCTTTCTTTGCAAGTGTTACTCGTCCTAAAAAGTGCGGCCCCACACAGGAACCTCTCCCTGTTTCCCCCCACCAACAATGCCATTTCCCAGGATTTTTAGGTGGAAATAGATAGAGTTTCCTGTATGGGGACACCCTTTTTAGGGTGAGTAACACTTCCCAAGAAGGGAATTAATAGGAAGAGAGAAGGGCATTACAGGGGAAGTTTTTACCCCCACCTGCTACAATGGACAATACGTTGTTCTCTTCCACCTTTTCACGGAAAGTGTTACTCGTCTTAAAAAGGGCGGCCCCACACAGGAACGAATCACTATTTCCACCTAAAAACCCAGGGAAATGGCAGTGTTTGTAGGTGGAAATAAGGAGAGGTTGCTGTGTGGGGCCTCCCTTTTTAGGTCGAGTAACACTTGCCAAGAAGGGAATGAATAATGCGAGAGTAGGGCCTTACAGGGGAGGTGTACACCGGTTACAATGGACCATACATTGTTCCCTTCCACCTTTTAGAGGTGGATATTTTATCCTATGCATATTATTAAAAGTTAAGTTTTACATAATGCATATCCTCAATACTTGTGCACACTAACGCTTTAACAAAAAAGACAATTTTCTTCTGCCTACCTGCCTCAGCTACTATTCTGATCCTACCAGCCACCTGATGTCACACATTTGATGCCAAGTTCTCCTTTTTCAACCACCTTTGTCACCGGGTACTGATATTGCCACCCACCGCACCATTCTGTCATTGGATCACTTTCAGGACTCCTGATGGTGCTGCTGCCACCTCCAGGCTGCCTCATTCTGGCACCATATCTTCTCCTCATGCTGATGCCAACTCCAAGCTGTCTCATACTACCACCATATGTTCTCCTAATGCTTCTGCCATCTCCAGGCTTTGTTATTCAGCCACTATATGTTCTCCTCATGCTTCTGCCACCTCCACGCTGTGTCATTCAGCCACTATATGGTCTCCTCATGCTGCCGCCACCTCCAAGCTGTGTCATTCTACCACTATATGTTCTCCTCATACTGACGCAAACTCCAGGCTGTGTCATTCAGCCCTATGTGGTGTCCTCATACTACCGCCACCCCTGCGCTGTGTCATTCAGCCACTATATGTGAAAAGTACATAAAAAATCTATTTATTCTCTTCAATTTTGACACCATATGGTCTCCCTGCTGCCACATTCAGACGCTCTAAATCTGCATTACAGATGCCTATAATCTTTATGTCATACTGAATAACAGTATTATTTCACTAACACAGCACACTCCCTATGCGTGTTAGGACAAGGCAAAGTGTTCTACAACCCTATTGAGGCTCTCTGTAGGCCAGAAATAGCCGTTTTTAATAGTGATTCACCGCAAATAAATTTGGAACAAAAATGTTTTTGCCAAATCTAATTTTTCAAAAATTTGCTCATCTCTATTCAGAATTATAGATACAAGTTAGTAAAGAAATAAGGGTTGGTATCCAGGTCAGTAGCAGGCCTTTTGCAGATTGACTTAGCCTAGGAAAGTCTGACATTATAGCGTGATATCTGGTAGCCACACACCAAAGATCCAATTTTATATCAATTTAAAGAACTGTTGACATTTTTAGGTTTACTAAGCTATTAATGTTACAGTATTTCTAGTTATTACCGTATTTTTCGCCCTATAGGACACACCGGCGTATAAGACGCACCCAATTTATAGGTGCAAAATCTAAAAAAAATAAAGATTTTTAACCCAATAGTGGTCTTCAACCTGCGGAGCTCCAGATGTTGCAAAACTACAACTCCCAGCATGCCCGGACAGCCGTTGGCAACATGGTAGTTTTGCAACATCTGGAGGTACGCAGATTGAAGACCACTGCATAGGAGGTAATACTCACGTGTCCCCGCCGCTCCGGACCCGTCACCACTGCCCTGGATGTCGCTCCATCGCTGTCGCCGTGTCCCCGTCACTCCAGAACGTCTCTGCTGCCGGCCAGGTATCCTCGCTCTCCGTCGCCGCCATCACGTTGTTACGCACGCCGACGCACGTACGCGACGATGTGATGACGAGGAAGGAGAGCGCCAGCCATACAGGGGATCCCTGAAGGGAGAAGGCACCGAGGAGGCAGGTAAGGTCCCTCCCGGTGTCCTGTAAGCACTAACCCGGCTATTCAGTCGGGCTGTTCGGGACCGCCGCGGTGAAATCGCGGCGGTCCCGAACAGCCCGACTGAACAACCGGGTTAGTGTCACTTTCCCTTCAGACGCGGCGGTCAGCTTTGATCGCCGCATCTGAAGGGTTAATACAGGGCATCACCGCGATCGGTGATGTCCTGTATTAGCAGCGGGTCCCGGCCGTTGATGGCCGCAGGGACCGCCGCGATAGGGGTGTATTCGCCGTATAAGACGCACCGACTTTTCCCCCCCAGTTTTGGGGAAGAAAAAGTGCGTCTTATACGGTGAAAAATACGATAATTGTCATATACCTTACCCTGCTCCAGTATTTCGCTGTACCAAGAACCAATGAGACAGCAGACCCCTACCCAAGTATTAGTTGCCACCTCCTGGATACAGTCTCTAGCACGTAATTATATGCTTTAGTCTGCCTGTGTTTGACCCAGCTTTTTTGCTCTGGACTTGCTTATTATTTGCCCATTGAATTTGTTGTCCCTTTAGTTAAAGCACTGGTTTGGACTGTTGACGAAGCATTTGCTGTACCCTCTGGATTTTCCATACCAACCTTACCTTCCAGTTTTCAATATGACTGTATCTGACTTTTCTTCTATGCCTCATTGCTGATGCATCTTGCAACCAGGACTAAGACCTTACGATTTTCCTGTTTAAACCCAAACCTCACTGTGGTTGTCCCTGGTAAACAATGAAGTAACCCCTTTTTACTTTCTTTGACGGCATCATTCCAGTAAGGTGCCACTGTTAAAAAATAAAGCATAATATGATTAGTTATTTTGATAAGTGTGAATGAATGGCAACCTGAGACTTTTGTTTTGTATAGAGCTACAGGTTGGCACACATGCCCCCCTCCATTTAAAGGGGTGCTCCAGTGGAAAACTTTTTTTTTTAATAAACTGGTGCCAAAAAGTCAAACAGATTTGTAAATTAAGGCTGGGAAAGAAATGTATAGATTTGTGTAGCTCACTTAGTAGTAGATTGTACCTGAGGTTAAAGGTGCTGCCTTTACCCAAGAAGGCCTATAATTAAAATGTATGAAGGTATATAAACGTAATTTATATAAAACCAGTCCTCAAGGTACAATTTGAAAAAAGAAAAAGGATATAAGAAATGAGAGTTGGTCCAGTAAAAGTTAATATATGGTATTTATTGATTACAACAATTATTTAAAATATATAATATAGGACAACCTATTAAACCTCAGCAGGGCCCTTGCATGGGGTATAGGGGTCCAAAAAAATGAGAATGGTAAAATGGAAAAAAGAAAAAGGTAAAACAATTATGTGGAGATAAAATTGTAAAATATAATAATAAAATATAATAATGTACTGTATATCGAAAACAGTTATTGGCAGTCTCTGGTGTAAATCAAGTTCATTCGTTTGAAGCGCTTGTTATAAATCAAAAAAGGGTGCCTGAGATGTTCAGCATTGGAGTGGAAATATACTGTAGTAATGAGCTGGCGATCTGTCACAGTTCTTTCATAAGTTAGGATACAGATTTGCCGCAATGGTACAGTGTGACAATGTTGGCACAGTTCATGTGACAGTGTGTGGATATTGTCACAATTCAATCGTCGGTAGATGATACAATGTTGCCAAAGGACTGTGCTGCACTGAAGTATCATATGGCTATTTGTAATAGAGTTCGGTGCACAGCACCACTCACCGGCTCCTAGGAAGAACAAGACGGGACAGACTGGCACGGCTGGGCAGTCGGCACAGATGGGAAAGTGACTGTCCGGCAGTTGGATAGCTGAGTCCTGGGCTGGCACGGCTGGCGTCCGGCCTGTTGAGGTAAATGTCCTGGACTCTGGTTTGCCGTTGGATGTTCCGGAGCTAGTTGCGGGAGTGGTGATCTGTGGTGGCGTCCTCGTGTCTGAACGGAGCGCTATCTGCACGCGTAAAGCGGTGGTCACCGCACAGAGGGCATCCAGCAGTTGCGAATGCCGGAATGGCAGGTGGGTTCTGATTAGCGATATACAGTGTATTCTCAAATGGCTATACGCGTTTCAAGGCCTCGGGCCTTTTCTTCAGTAGCAATGGAGATGTATTAAGGAGAAATTATAAAACAATTTATAGTGTCTGTACTGTGATGTCATTATCGTTTAGGGTCGGTGTGAAAACCTGGAGATCAGGTAATGACTGTAAAAGATGGTTACTGGACCGTAACAAAAAAGGAGAATTGAGTGTAAGTGTGAGATAGTGGGAAAAAGAAAGAGAAATTGAGTGTAGATGTGGGAGTGAAATTGGAATGTGAGTTAAAATATGAATTAAAAAATTAAGATTAGTTTGTGTACATAGAATTGTGTATGTAAAGTCTTGTAGAAATTAATTAATGAAGAGGAGATCGTGGATATAAGGATATTGAATTTTTTTTTTTTTTATTATTTTTATTCATATTTATTTTTATTTTTACATTTATTTTGATTTCTATTTTTATTTTTATTTTATTTTATTTTCATTATTATTTTTATTTATATTTATTTATTTTTATTTTTTATTATTATTTTTATTTCCATTTTCATTAGTTACATTTTATATTTATTTTTATTTATTTATTTTTATTTATTTTCGTTTATTTCTTATTTATTAGTTTTTACTTATTGCACTTTATTTATTTATTTTTATCTTTTCATATTTTTTCCCCCCATTTCTATCTATATTTTCAATACCACCTTTTCTAATTCACATTCCTATCTTATCACTACCAATGTCCGTCAACACTCATAATCACATCCATCTCACAGATAAATTTGACAATCCTACACACACTCTTATCACACCACGATTCATACGTGCCCATACCCACGCGCATATATATATATATATATATATATATATATATATATATATATATATATGTATAATGCATCTATCTTTACATATGTACTACCACTACATATTATCTATTATATTTTTAAAAAAATTCAATATCCTTATATCCACGATCTCCTCTTCATTAATTAATTTCTACAAGACTTTACATACACAATTCTATGTACACACACTAATCTTAATTTTTTTATTCATATTTTAACTCACATTCCAATTTCACTCCCACATCTACACTCAATTTCTCTTTCTTTTTCCCACTATCTCACACTTACACTCAATTCTCCTTTTTTGTTACGGTCCAGTAACCATCTTTTACAGTCATTACCTGATCTCCAGGTTTTCACACCGACCCTAAACGATAATGACATAACAGTACAGACACTATAAATTGTTTTATAATTTTTCCTTAATACATCTCCATTGCTACTGAAGAAAAGGCCCGAGGCCTTGAAACGCGTATAGCCATTTGAGAATACACTGTATATCGCTAATCAGAACCCACCTGCCATTCCGGCATTCGCAACTGCTGGATGCCCTCTGTGCGGTGACCATCGCTTTACGCGCGCAGATAGCGCTCCGTTCAGACACGAGGACGCCACCACAGATCACCACTCCCGCAACTAGCTCCGGAACATCCAACGGCAAACCAGAGTCCAGGACATTTACCTCAACAGGCCGGACGCCAGCCGTGCCAGCCCAGGACTCAGCTATCCAACTGCCTGGCAGTCACTTTCCCATCTGTGCCGACTGCCCAGCCGTGCCAGTCTGTCCCGTCTTGTTCTTCCTAGGAGCCGGTGAGTGGTGCTGTGCACCGAACTCTATTACAAATAGCCGTACGATACTTCAGTGCAGCACAGTCCTTTGGCAACATTGTATCATCTACCGACGATTGAATTGTGACAATATCCACACACTGTCACATGAACTGTGCCAACATTGTCACACTGTACCATTGCGGCAAATCTGTATCCTAACTTATGAAAGAACTGTGACAGATCGCCAGCTCATTACTACAGTATATTTCCACTCCAATGCTGAACATCTCAGGCACCCTTTTTTGATTTATAACAAGCGCTTCAAACGAATGAACTTGATTTACACCAGAGACTGCCAATAACTGTTTTCGATATACAGTACATTATTATATTTTATTATTATATTTTACAATTTTATCTCCACATAATTGTTTTACCTTTTTCTTTTTTCCATTTTACCATTCTCATTTTTTTGGACCCCTATACCCCATGCAAGGGCCCTGCTGAGGTTTAATAGGTTGTCCTATATTATATATTTTAAATAATTGTTGTAATCAATAAATACCATATATTAACTTTTACTGGACCAACTCTCATTTCTTATATCCTTTTTCTTTTTTCAAATTGTACCTTGAGGACTGGTTTTATATAAATTACATTTATATACCTTCATAGATTTGTAAATTACTTCTATTAAAAAATATTTATCCTTTCAGATTATTAGCAGCTGTATGCTACAGAGGAAATTCTTATCTTTTTGAATTTTTTTTGTCTTGTCCATATTGCTCTCTGCTGACACCTCTGTCCATGTCAGAAATTCTCCAGAGTAGCATAGGTTTGCTATGAGGATTTTCTCCTGCTCTGGACAGTTCCTGATACAGGCTTTAGGTGTCAGCAGAGAGCACTGTGGACAAGACAAAAAAGAAATTCAAAAAGCAAAGAATTTCCTTTGTAGCATACAGCTGCTAAAAAGTACTGGAAGGATAAAGCTTTTTAAATAGAAGTAAGTTGCAAATCTTTTTTTACCTTTTTTTTTATACGTTACAAATCTGTTTAACTTTCTGGCACCAATTGATTTAAAAAAAATGTTTTCCACTGGAGTACCCCTTTAATGTCTATAGAGGCACCAGAGGTAGCCGAGTGCTGTATGATCGGACCCCCAAGCGATCTTACACTTATCACCTATCCTGTGGATAGAGGATAAGTATATTTAACTTGGAATACCCCTTTAAAATGCTATGTTCTGCCAAATTCAGGAAATTATTAAGGAGTGACGAATTGCATAAGTATGATTGAGCAAGCTGATTGTTGGAGGCATAACCGCTGTGACCCCACTGATCATGAGAACAGGGACAAAATTAAACCCAGTACGGAGGGCGCTTACATCACATGCGTGGCCAAAGGTCTATTAATTCTTAATGGGCCGACAAATATGGCTGAGTGCTGAACTCAACAATGTTCGGCAGCCCCTAGAAAATAAATGGAGTGCTCTGTGTTCACCATTCATTACAGGGAAGATTTTGTCCCCTTTCATGGGATCTGTGGGAGTCTCAGTTGTTTGCCTGCCACCAATCAGCTTGTTACCCTATATCCTGTAGATTTTTCAGATCGGATTATCCCTTCAAATATTGATGGCTAGAGATAAGCGAGCCCGGCAAACCTGGATTTAACCCGAATTGAGGCTCGCCAAACTTTAGAGCTTTTACCGATTCGGTCCATTAGGCTTCTAGGCTTCTACATCAGCACATGGATAGGCATCACAAAGCCTGGCTAGAAGTATACCTAGTCCACAATGACTTCTATCTGGTGGCTACAGCTAACTGTACCTCCCCACTGCCTGCTATCCACTGGTTACAGTTACCATTAGTTCCTGCTGTGTACAATCATGTGGTGCAGAGGGTAGTTCACTGAATACAGTTTTCTGTGTGCAGCACAGTGCATGCAGTGCACAGTTTTTCAAACCTAACATCTTCAAACTTCTGCTGTCTACTACTAGTCACTGTAGCCCATCATCACCCTAGTTAATGCTATTTTCAACCAGGTCTGGGCCTTCTGGCTGGTAATCTTCACAAAAAATGTTTTCTTAACCTCCTGCTGTATGCAGGCTTCTACAACAACCTCCAGTAAACCAGTATGCCATACCTGCTTCTTGTGCAACCTCCAGCCAGGCTTGGACCACCTGGCTGGCAAAGTTCGAATAAAATACATATATGTTCTTAACCTCCTACTGTACGCAGGCTACTTCAACTTTCTCCAGTAAACCACTATGCCATAATGGTGCAACCTCGAGCCAGACAGCCAGGCCTGGGCCACCTGGCTGGCTGACAAAATTCATATAAAAACAAATATTTTCTTAACCTCATGCTGTACAAAGGATACTAGGCTTCTTCCAGTAAACCACTATGCCATGACGGTTGATTTGTGCACAAATAGACTTATAGATAGATTACCAGTACTACCACTACCCCTGCTGTGTTCAGTTACTACCACTAACACCAGTCCGCCACCTCCTGCTGTCCGCTGGCTGATGCCAGTAACAACAGTCCATCAAATCTTGCTGTATGCTGGCTAATGACAGTCCGCCAATTCTGTAGCTACTCCATAAAGGGATAATTTTTTGAAAGGCTGGAGAAATGTGTGCCATCTTCTTTGCTAAACAGACAAAAAAAGCTCTTTCGACTCCCAAAAGGGGATAATGTTTGGAATGGCTGGACAGATCTGTGCCATCGTATTCGCTTGGCAGACTTAAAAGCTCTTGCTACTCCCAAAAAGGGATAATTTTTTTTGAATGGCTAGAGAAAGTCACTGCATCTTTCGATACCAGCGCCAGCATATTAATGAAGCTTTGGTTACCCGATGTCACCATATCAGCCTTAAAACCACTTTAAAAGGACTGGGATACATTCCTAGCAATGTTGGACAGGGTTATTGAGCTGTTGGGAAGTGTTAGAAACATGTATTTTTTTTATTTTTTTATTCCCCATTCATGTCGAATTGAGCCAATCGAGAATTTTGAAAAAGTTTGGCGAAACCAGTAAGTCGAACTTTTCAAAAGTTCGCTCATCTCTATTGATGGTCTATCCTTAAGCTGGGTCACCAATATCAGATTGAGGGGATCCAAATCCCAGCACCCCCACTAATCATCTGATTGAATGGGCTGAAATGGTCTAATAATTTCTGAAACTTCTTTTTTATTTATCACATACAGCTACATATATTTTGTAGTGGCTGTGCCCGGTATTGTACCTTTCTGTAGCTCAGGCATATTCAAAGGAATGAGAATGACCTGCTGTTCCAGCCAGTACAGCATGTATTAAAATGTGCATGGTTACCATGCAAACACTGGAGCTCTGCAGTCCTCTCAGGGTGCTTGGAGTCAAACTCCCAACAATATAATTTTGATGGCCTATTCTAAGGATAGGACATTAATATTAGGGTCTCATAAATGCTCTTTAACCCCTTAAGGACGCAGGACGTACTCAAACGTCCCCTTTTCCGAGTCCTTAAGGACTCAGGACGTTTGAGTACGTCCTGTCAAATCCCGGCCCCCCGCCGCTAGCCGGAGGGGAGCCGGTGCCCGATGCCTGCTGAAATCGTTCAGCAGGCATCGGGGCATATCGCCCAGGGGGGTCATTATGCCCCCCCATGTCGGCGATGGCCGCAGATCGCTGGACAATTTAGTCCAGCGATCTGCGGCAGTTTCCGGGTCAATCGGGTCTCCAGTGACCCGGTGAGCCGGAATTACAGGCTGTTTGGGGCCGTCTCCGACGGCCCCGAACAGCCAGAGCCTGCAGGGGTGAGGTGGCACTGGTGCCACCTCACGATCGCCCTGATTCGTCGGCCGGATTACCGGCCGACCAATCAGGGCGCCTGCTGCGGGTGTCACTCCCGCAACCCGCTCCGCCCCTCTTCCGGAGGACGTGAGCGGGTGCGGGACGTGCACCCCGGGTGCTGGGGACCCCGATCCCCGGCGTCAATGTTGGGATCGGGGCCCCAGGAGCGACGGCCGCGGCGGAGACGACGAGGGACTGACCTGTGCGGCGAGGATCGTTGGAGGTGAGTGACAGCCTCCTGCTGTTGCTTAGCAACAGCTCCCAGCATGCAAAAAGGGCATGCTGGGAGCTGTAGTTATGCAACAGCAGGAGGCAGACCACCACAACTCCCAGCATGCCCTTATGGGCATGCTGGGACTTGTAGTTTTGCAACAGCTGGAGGCACATTTTTTCTATGGAAAAGGGTACCTTCAGCTGTTGTGTAACTACAACTCCCAGCTTGCACCAACAGCTAAAGTGCATGCTGGGAGTTGTAGTAGTGCATCTGCTGGTTGCATAACTACAACTCCCAGCATGCCCGTTGGCTGTCGGTGACTGCTGGGAGTTGTAGTTTTGCAACAGCTGAAGGCACACTGAGTTATGTAGCAAACCAGTGTGTCTCCAGCATCCCCAGCCAAAGTAGTATGCCTCCAGCTGTTGCATAACTACAAGACCCAGCATGCCCTTCCGCTGTCCGTACATGCTGGGGGTTGTAGCTTTTGCAACAGCTGAAGGCACACTGGTTGCAAAACACTGAGTTTGTTACCAAACTCTGTGTTTCACAACCAGTGTGCCTCCAGCTATTGCAAAACTACAACTCCCAGCATGCACTGATAGACCGTACATGCTGGGAGTTGTAGTTTTGCAACAGCTGGATGTTTCCCCCCCAAAGTGAACGTACAGGGTACACTCACATGCGCGGAGGATTACAGCAAGTATCCGGCTGCAAGTTTGAGCTGCGGCAAATTTTCTGTCGCAGCTCAAACTGCCAGCGAGAAACTACTGTGCGACTGTACCCTAAAAACACTACACTAACACACAATAAAAAGTAAAAAACACTACGTATACACATACCCCTATACAACCCCCCTCCCCTCCCCAATAAAAATGAAAAACGTCTGGTACGCCACTGTTTCCAAAACGGAGCCTCCAGCGGTTGCAAAACTACAACTCCCAGCATGCACTGATAGATCGTACATGCTGGGAGTTGTAGTTTTGCAACAGCTGGATGTTCCCCCCCAATGTGAACGTACAGGGTACACTCACATGGGCGGAGGATTACAGTAAGTATCCGGCTGCAAGTTTGAGCTGCGGCTCAAACTGCCAGCGTGAAACTACTGTGAACCCCCGCCCATATGACTGTACCCTAAAAACACTACACTACACTAACACACAATAAAATAAAAAGTAAAAATCACTACAAATACACATACCCCTACACAGCCCCCCTCCCCAATAAAAATGAAAAACGTCTGGTACGCCACTGTTTCCAAAACGGAGCCTCCAGCTGTTGCAAAACAACTACTCCCAGTATTGCCAGATAGCCACTGACTGTCCAGGCATGCTGGGAGTTTTACAACAGCTGGAGGCACCCTGTTTGGGAATCACTGGCGTAGAATACCCCTATATCCTCCCCTATGCAAGTCCCTAATTTAGGCCTCAAATGCACATGGCGCTCTCACTTTGGAGCCCTGTCGTATTTCAAGGCAACAGTTTAGGGTCACATATGGGGTATCGCCGTACTCGGAAGAAATTGTGTTACAAATTTTGGGGGGTATTTTCTGCTTTTACCCTTTTTAAAAATGTAAAATTTTTGGGAAAAGAGGCATTTTAGGTAAAAAAATAATTATTTTTTTTACATATGCAAAAGTCGTGAAACACCTGTGGGGTATTAAGGTTCACTTAACCCCTTGTTACGTTCCCCGAGGGGTCTAGTTTCCAAAATGGTATGCCATGTTTTTTTTTTTTTTGCTGTCCTGGCACCATAGGGGCTTCCTAAATGCGGCATGCCTCCAGAGCAAAATTTGCTTTCAAAAAGCCAAATGTGACTCCTTCTCTTCTGAGACCTGTAGTGCGCCAGCAGAGCACTTTTCACCCCCATATGGGGCGTTTTCTGAATCGGGAGAAATTGGGCTTAAAATTTTGGGGGGTATTTTATGCTTTAACTCTTTGTAAAAATGTAAATTTTTTGGGAAACCAAGCATTTTAGGTAATTTTTTTTTTTTTTTTTTTACATATGCAAAAGTTGTGAAACCCCTTTGGGGTATTAAGGTTCACTTTACCCCTTCTTACGTTCCCCAAGGGGTCTAGTTTGCAAAATGGTATGCCATCTGGGTTTTTTTGCTGTCCTGGCACCATAGGGGCTTCCTAAATGCGGCATGCCCCCAGAGCAAAATTTCCTTCAAAAAAGCCAAATGTGACTCCTTCTCTTCTGAGACCTGTAGTGCGCCAGCAGAGCACTTTTCACCCCCATATGGGGTGTTTTCTGAATCGGGAGAAATTGGGCTTCAAATTTTGGGGGGTGTTTTCTGCTATTACCCTTTTTAAAAATGTAAAACTTTTGGGAAACCAAGCATTTTAGGGATTTTTTTTTTTTTTTTTTACGTATGCAAAAGTTGTGAATCACCTGTGGGGTATTAAGGTTTTAGGTTTTACCCCTTGTTATGTTCCCCGAGGGGTCTAGTTTCCAAAATGGTATGCCATGTGTTTTTTTTTTGCTGTTCTGGCACCATAGGAGCTTCCTAAATGTGACATGCCCCCCAAAAACCATTTGTCGCTCCTTCCCTTCTGAGCCCTCTACTGCGCCCGCCGAACAATTAACATAGACATATGAGGTATGTGCTTACTCGAGAGAAATTGGGTTTCAAATACAAGTAAAAATTTTCTCCTTTTTACCCCTTGCAAAAATTCAAAAATTGGGTCTACAAAAACATGCGAGTGTAAAAAATGAAGATTGTGAATTTTCTCCTTCACTTTGCTGCTATTCCTGTGAAACACCTAAAGGGTTAAAACGCTGACTGAATGACATTTTTAATACTTTGGGGGTTGCAGTTTTTATAATGGGGTCATTTATGGGGTGTTTCTAATATGAAGGCCCTTCAAATCCACTTCAAACCTGAACTGGTCCCTGAAAAAAAGCGAGTTTCAAAATTTTGTGAAAAATTGGAAAATTGCTGCGGAACTTTGAAGCCCTCTGGTGTCTTCCAAAAGTAAACACTTGTCAATTTTATGATGCAAACATAAAGTAGACATATTGTATATGTGAATAAAAAAAAAATATTTTGAATATCCATTTTCCTTACAAGCAGAGAGCTTTAAAGTTAGAAAAATGCAAAATTTTCAAATTTTTCATCAAATTTGGGGATTTTTCACCAAGAAAGGATGCAAGTTACCACAAAATTTTACCACTAAGTTAAAGTAGAATATGTCACGAAAAAACAATCTCGGAATCAGAATGATAACTAAAAGCATTCCAGAGTTATAAATGTTTAAAGTGACAGTGGTCAGAATTGCAAAAAATGGCTGAGTCCTTAAGGTGAAAAAGGGCTCAGTCCTTAAGGGGTTAAACTTAGCTCTAACTTGTATTTATTATTATTTATTAATTGTTTTACAATACACAACTTTGAATTGCAATATATTAATGTCCATAAGTCATAGAATGCCTCGTACTAAGGCCTAGTTGTACTAGATAATGTGTAACAGAAGACTACACTTTACCTAAAGGCTGCGGGGTTCTTTTATTAATTTCCAATTAGTCTGTGATTGCTTGAAAAGTTTGTAAATTCTTCACAAATCATTTCATGTTAGCAAGAAGTTTTTATAAGGTCAACCTATTCGAATTAATTTGAGCGAGGCTGTTTTAAAAAACCATTATATGCATCTTGTTTTATGATATTTAAGATAATCCAATAGCAAACTAATTAATGCAGAGTGTAATAAAACCCACAAAATGCCTGTTACTGTAATGATATCCAAATGAGAGAGTACAGAAGCATTCTTAAAATGAATCCAAAATGAATTTTTAATGATAAAAGTGAAAAGGGTATATTTCTGGAATAGCCTGCTAGTAATTAGGTATAAGTACCTGAAGGCAAATTACAGGCATATGTGTAAAAGTATGAACCCCTATAAAAAAAAATTCTAGAATTAGCAAGTATTACTTGTTTTACATCCTTAAGCAATGTATGTTTCTTATTATTGTAAAGCATGTGGACACTTTTATGACTAAGTAAAACTTAAGAATTACTGCTATTTCTACTTTCTAGCAATGAGCTATAGCAAAAGTGAAAAATTTGAAATTATGACAACTGTCAGTACAACTATCATTAATATGCCTTATAAAAGAACATAGACTGGGGCAAAATTTTAATTGCCATGGGGGGGGGGGGGATTTTGTGCAGGTTTGTGCAGGTGAATGTTTTTTTTACACCTTTTATTTGTGTGGTGAAAACTGTGTACACATCTTGTATTATGACTTATGAATATTCATGTGTATTAGTAAACTATTACCAGAATATTATTACCTTAAAGGGTTGCTGTGTATCTTTGTAAATAATGTTTTCATAGCACAACAATCTGCTATACTTGGCCACAGATCGGAATGTAGGGATCTGTAGAGATTTCCCTGCAATCCCATTTGTATACTATTCTGTGTATAAAAGAATGTTGCACAATGAAAAAAATATTTACAAAGAAACACAGTAACCCTTAGATAAACATATTTTGGTAAAAGTTTACTAATACACTTGTATGTGCATCAGTCATAATATCAAATTTATATATACAAGAGTAATACTGTATAAACATAAACAATAGTGCTACTGTACATCCAGAACAGTGCACCGTGGTCTTTATTCCCACACAGCGCTGTTGTACTTTGTTTTTTTTTTTTATTAAAATTTTTTTTTTTACCAAAGCTGTCCTGTGTAGATTTGGGTTAAATTGAGTGCACTGCAACAAATTCTGTGACAAATTGCTAATGATGAATCCATTACAACTGCATTAAATAGTACCTGTCATCAAACAAAATTTTATAAACTAATTTAGATTATATTCCCTAACTACTCCTAACACCCATCCTGCCCTTAAAAAAAATCCAAGCTTTAAAAGGCTCTGTATCAGAGCCTTTCCCCTTGCTGACATTGTGTGAGCTCCTGCCAGGAGAAAGTGGGCGTTCTCCACCAGGTGCAATGTCACTGAAGCCTGCAAGAGCTGTTCCTTGCCATGCCCCGCACGCACTTCCAGAGTTTGATCTCCTGCCAGGTCGGGAGGAGACCAGATTAACAATTTGACTTGTGCAAGGAACAGAACCGAGCCACCAAGTGGCCGTTTTTTCAACCACATTAAAAGCATATAAAGGTTGAGAATTTTAACAGCAAGTAAATAGCAAAGTGTCTTATACTTACATATGGAAAAATATATTAAAAGTTACATTTGGTGACAGGTACTCTTTAAAATCTGTTTATAACAACCAAAAGTCGCAGGAAAAGTCCCAAATTTAACACTGAGACAAATCCTGCAACAAATTAACCCACCTTTTAAACACAAAAAAGCAGGCAAATCCTTTGATAAATTCCTCCCATGGTGCCTACAGAGGCAAAAAGGCTCTTGTCCCAGAGATTTTACAACAATTGATATCCTTGGTTAATACATAATAAAATTTTGTAGCGTGTATGGGAGGTAGGAATCCCAGCAGGGGTCTCCTATTCTTCCCGTGGGTAACAATTTCGGCGGTGCAGCGCTATACCGGCGGACTATCGGAGATCCCTGCTGGGATTCCTACCTCCCGTACCCGCTACAGAATTGCACCAACCGTTTCTGATGGGACCGACGGCCAGCTGCTCCAGGCGCACCTACAGAAAAGATACCTGCTCAAAGCTCTCAATCAGCGTTGCGCCTTATATTAGCGCAACCAACGAAGGTAAGCAGGTTCTTATCTACCTATCTACCTACCATCCGTTATCCACGGATAACCGGCACTATTAGTGCCGCATCTGTCTGTCTTTTTTCTCCCCTACATATTAATACATAATAAAAGGTATAAATGAAAAATGTTGGGCAGCCTGAATTCTTTATGTGTTTTATTTTAAATGAAAACAATGGATGTCTTTCAAAATTTGGTGCATCTGTGATGTGTCAAAAAAGGCATATGGGATTTTAAAAAAAGAGGTACTTTTTGTTAATTACCCAAGCTTTTAGCCCAAACTAATGAGGTGAATTAAAAGTCGCACATTTTTTTTATTGGAGTGATTTGCCCACAGCAATTAATGCTGTTCAACAAAACTCGCCTCATAGTGGTTGACACTTTTGTTGGTAGGATGTGGTAGTAGTGGTTGCGGGGTTGGGGTGGTGTGCAACTGTGCTTGATATGAGGAGAAAGAAGCAATTTTTTCTGATTGGATATGTTACAGAATTTCTTACATTCGCTTGTACTAATCATTTCTGCAAAGTTTGCATGTTACTGTATATGGCTTAAGTTCAAAGTGTATGTGACTGAAGTTCTTTAGCAGGGGCATCTATAACTGACAGATAATGTGCATGTTCTTTGTGATGAGATTATATTCATAATACTCTTATTCAGAGCTTATAAAGGGCCTTATAAAAGTTTGTCTACTCTTGGTTTAAGGTATAACATCACTTTCTATATGCATTACTATTTTATTAGATTTAGCTCACAAACAATTGCAATGTATTTAATTTAAAATCTGTCTCACTGGATAATTCATATGGGTTGAAGTTAATATTATCACTTGCCAAAGATAGCCAACTGCAATTTAGAGACATTAATACATTACTCCCTATAACATGTCAAGTATTGCTTTTGCACAGAGAGTACTGCAGTACTGGAGTATACTGGGTCTCTGTTGTCAGAGAAGCATAGCAATACTTGACAGGGCTCAAGGGTACACTTGGCGTCAAATAGAAATGTGAAGAATTTTACCTTCAGACCAAATGGAAGATGACTCAGAAGTAGTTTAATAGAAATACGGCCTTATTAAACATTGAAGGAAAATTGATTTTTTTCCATAAAAAAGTGCTGCTGGAATATAAAATGGAGGTTTATTTTTCAGCATAACAAACATACACATTTCGATGGCACATAAGACATAGGAGCAGTACACTCCAAAAGCAAAATGTTGCTATAAGAACTTCCTGTATCATATGTAATTAGTTCTTAATTATATGCCTAGAAGTCAATTTTTCAGGGGATTTTTATCATTCATTATTTGGTGTTATCAATATTATTTAATTCATGTCTTATATACTTAATATCTTATACATTATATATACCGTTTAGGGAGAGCCACAAGGGCCCTGCAACATCTTCCCTGTTGTATATTTTAAAAGTTATTAAAATAATTTATCATTTATTAATTTTACTTTTGGTGTAATCACACTTTCTTTTCATTTACTATTTCATCCCTTACCTCCCCTTCCTTTTCCCCCTTTACTAGCCTTTTTCCTACTATCTTTACCCCCCTCCTAAAACCTTTCCCCTCCCTTTTGCTACTCTTCTATCCAGAGCATCCCATGGAGAGCATTGAAGACTGTATTATTTTCTATATACTATAGTTCATAACACCCAGGGTATTGTGTGCTTTACATAATCTATTTTTGTTGAGCTGAACAGACATTTCTATTTTCTTATAGAATCCTACCTGTTGTTTTTTTAGGTGACATTTCAGGATAAGTTGCTCTATGTGTATACAGTAGAACATGTATATGACATTTATTGGCAGATTTATGCTCTTCATGCTTCATCTAAAATTTTTATTTCTCCCAGAGCTGGTAGGTAGAGCCTAATGTCTAAGATGTGTGTCATATACTGCACACACAAAGAGGAGGAAATCCTTCACTTTTCTGTTTCTGTGCATATTAGCAGCAGTATGGATGACATTAGAAAGCAGCAGTGAGCAGTCCAAGCTGTGTATAAAGCCCTGGAATGAGAGCTCAAACTTACCAAGTTATCTCCTTGCTGTATATCTCTGTGTCTCTCTGCAGCTTGTGTGTGTGTTCTTAACCATCCCCCCCCCTCCCATTTACCTTGTACCTCACCCCCTTCCATAGACTTAGATTCCTTGCAATTTAATCCCTGAATATGCTGCAGGTTGGAAATACAGGATGAAAGTGCACAAACCTGGGGGCTAGTCTGGCTTCCTAGAGTCTGAACTCCAGGTCTTACACCTCATTTAGTAATTAACGCTTCTAGCTACGTAAAATTTTACCATCAAATGTGGATGCCACCTCCTACCATGCCTGGAAGAAATATACAATATTCCACAATTCCAGAGATGCAGTATGCAGGATCCAAGATTATGACAGTTATAGGGTTGAGCATTCTCTCCTTAACTCTCCCCAGCTCACTGTGTTCTACTTTAGACCTGACATCGCTGTGCTTACCAGACCACGAGTTTTCATCAGACTGCTCCAGCGCAGACAGAGAGCCGGTGAATCACAGCCTTCATTCTTCCTCGAGAGCTGGCTTGTCTACCATGGCTCTTCTGCAGCTCGCTAAAGCAGCTGCCCCACTGTGAGGCATCAGCTGTCCCGGAGCTGTACTTCTCTGGGGGTGCAATAAGAATCAGGAGCAATTATTCCTAATTGGTTGATTTTCATAGGGAAATGGACGATCTTAAAACCAGGCTGAAGTACCGAGGTTATCCCCAATGGTCATTGGACCGTGCCAGACACATTGCGCTCTAAAAAATCTATAATTTTTTCAATTAATTATAGTACTGATTTCACAGAAATTTCTGGCATAGATAAAAAATTAGATTTGGCCGATTTGCCGAATAAAGAATTTTTTTTTATTTGATCTGAATACATTCTCGGCGAGTAATGTATTTTAATAATGTGTTTAATAAAGTGAGTGTGTCTTTCACTTTTGTTTATCTCTTTTTTTTACAATTTAGGTAGTACTACTACTCCTCCCAGCATGGAACAGAATGTTCCATGATGGGAGTAGTAGTACCTGTGCTAACAGACAGATCGCCCTGGATGTCACTCCTGACACCTGCTGTGATCGTCCCGTATAATGTATAGATGCGGGCGGCTTTCTCACATCTAGATGGGATGATCGCATTGGGTGTCAGGAGTGACACCTGCTGTGATCTGTCCTTAACTGCAGGTACTACTTCTCCCAACATGGAGTACACTCTGCTCCATGATGGGAGCTTTAGTGCCTGCATTAATAGACAGATCACAGTTGATGTCACTTCTGACACCCGATGCAATCGTCCTGTATAATGTGTAGATGTGGGCAGCCAGCCGCTCTTCTCTGGTCCCACAGTAGTATGAGTATATGCCATATTTATACCTATTATTCATATTTCCCACAGAGAGCTGTGATTGGCTGGAATCATCTGGCCAACTACAGTTCTCTGCGGGAAATATGAATAAGTGATGTGAATTCTATTCACATCACTGGCTGGCTGGAGTATAGTGCAGTGATGCGAGCGCAGGAGAAAGCTGCTCAATCTCTGCAATAGAAAGGACAATCACATCGGGTGTCAGGAGTGACACCCAGGGGGATCTGTCAATTAATACAGGTAATACAGCTCCCATCATAGAACAGTCTGTTCCATGTTGGGAGTGGTAGTACTACCTAAATTTTTTTTTTAAAAAATAGAGAAAAAAAAGTAAAACACACACAATTTATTAAAATACATAATAATAAGAGACGTTTAAGGGGGCATATGATAAACGTATATAAGTATATTAATGGCCCATACAAAAAATATGGAGGAAAACTGTTCCAGGTTAAACCCCCCCAAAGGACGAGGGGGCACTCCCTCCGTCTGGAGAAGAAAAATTTAGTATCAATGGGCGACACGCCTTCTTTACCGTGAGGACTGTGAATTTATGGAACGGTCTACCTCAGGAACTGGTCACAGCAGGAACAATTAACAGCTTTAAAACAGGATTAGATACATTCCTGGAACAAAATAACATTAATGCTTATGAAGAAATATAAAATCCCATCCCTTCCCCAATATTGCGCCACACCATTACCCCTTAATTCCCTGTTTGAACTTGATGGACATATGTCTTTTTTCGACCATACTAACTATGTACATTACTAATAAAAAAGATGTTTTTTTTAATTAATTATAAAAAAATATATAATTTTTACATTTAAATGGCCCATTTCTACATTTTTATTATTGTCGGCTACATTTTTAGGTCCCTGCCCACCCACATAAACTGATCCCTGTTTAAAAATTAACATTAACATTTTTTTAGTTATTTATTTTTTGTCTTTCAATTTTCAGGGGAGCGGGCAGGGACCAGAAAATTCTGTGCTCAATATTAAAAATGAATGAGGAGTGCATTTCATTTTTTTTTTCTAGTTTTTGTTCTAAATCATAATTATCTTTTTCACTTTACTTTTTTTGCCCCATTTACTACATTTTTTGGGGCCTTTTAGATGTGCTGTCATGAAAAATTGCGGGGGTCAGAGATGAGCCAAGGACAGCCAAGGACAAGGACATCAGTAATATGCATAGTACAGTAATTTACCAAAAATCCATACATTTACTGAGGTCTTCTATCAGAAATTAAAGTTACTTCAAATTGTAATTTGTGGAGGCAGATGGCCGGGACAATAATGTATGTATGTATTAAATTACAATGACATCGTCCTTAACAATCACATGAAATACATACATACATTATTGTCCCGGAAATCTGCCTCCGCAAATTGCAATTTGAAGTATCTTTGATTTCTGACACTTTAATAAAGTGTGAGTGTGCTTCAATTTTTTCTCAATTTTTTAATTTTTTTTAGGTAGTACTACTACCCCCAGCATGGAACAGACTGTTCCATGATGGGAGCTGTAGTACCTGTACTAATAGACAGATTGCCCCGGGTGTAACTCCTGACACCCGATGCGATTGTCCTAACTATTGCAGAGATTGAGCGGCTTTCTCCTACACTAACATCACTGCACTATACTCCGGCCGGCCAGTGATGTGAATAGAATTCACATCATTTATTCATGTTTCCGCAGAGAGCTGTGATTGGCCAGATGGTTCCAGCCAATCACAGCTCTCTGCGGGAAATATCAATAATAGGTACATATGGCATATACTCATACAACAGTGGGACCAGAGAAGAGTGGCCGCCCGCCCGCATCTATACATTATACAGGACGATCACATTGGGTGTCAGAAGTGACACCTGCTGCGATCTGTCTATTAAAGGGGTATTCCAAGCAAAACCTTTTTTTATATATATCAACTGGCTCCGGAAAGTTAAACAGATTTGTAAATTACTTCTATTAAAAAACTCTTAATCCTTCCAATAGTTATTAGCTTCTGAAGTTTTCTGTCTAACTGCTCAATGATGATGTCACGTCCCGGGAGCTGTGCATGATGGGAGAATATCCCCATGGGAACTGCACAGCTATCGGGATGGGAGTCATCAGAGAGCAGTTACACAGAAAACAACAACTCAACTTCAGAAGCTAATAACTATTGGAAGGATTAAGATTTTTTAATAGAAGTAATTTACAAATCTGTTTAACTTTCCGGAGCCAGTTGAGATATATATATATATATATATATATATATATATATATATATATATACACACACATATATATATATATATATATATATATATATATATACACACACACACATATATATATATATATATATATATATATATATATATATAAAGTTTTGGCCTGGAATACCCCTTTAATGCAGGTACTACAGCTCCCATCATGGAGCAGAGTGTGCACCATGTTTGGAGCAGTAGTACCTGCAGTTAAGGACAGATCACAGCAGGTGTCACTCCTGACACCCGATGTGATCCTCCTATCTATTGCAGAGATGGAGCGGATTTCTCCTGCGCTCGCATCACTGCACTATACTCCAGGCGGCTAGTGATGTGAATAAAATTTACATCACTTATTAATATTTCCTGCAGAGAGCTGTGATTGGCCAGATTGTTCTTGCCAATCACAGCTCTCTGCGGGAAATATGAATAATTGGTATACATATGGAATATACTCATACTACAGTGGGACCAGAGAAGAGCAGCCAGCTGCCGCATCTATACATTATACAGGACGATCGCATTGGGTGTCAGAAGTGACACTCGCTGTGATCTGTCTATTAATGCAGGTACTACAGCTCCCAGCATGGAGCAGAGTGTGCACCATGTTGGGAGCAGTAGTACCTCCCGTTATGGACAGATCAGAGAAGGTGTCACTGCTGACACCCGCTGCAATCGTCCTATCTATTGCAGAGATGCGAGTGCAGGGGAAAGCTGCTTGCATCTATACATTATACAGGACGATGGCATGGGTGTCGCTAATGAAGACATTACTTATTTCCAATCGAGTCAAAGTTCGGATTTGGTCGGAATCATATAGTTCATAAAATTTGGAACGTATTCGACTTTGTCCGATTCATTTAGCTCATCTCAAATTACAACAGATCCTCAATTAACCCCTCAACAACCACGGACGTAAATGTACGTCCTGGTTTGGCGGAACTTCCCACACCAGGACTTACATTTAAGTCCTGTGTATGACCGCGAGCATCGGAAGGGTGCTCGCGTCATACACGGCAGGTTCCGGCTGCTAACAGCAGACGGGGACCCGACGGTATTGGATGACATCCGCGATCGCGCGGATGTCCGTCATTAACCCCTCCGATGCCGTGATCAATACAGATCACAGCATCTGCGGCATTGCGGCATTTTGATTGGATGAACGGATCGCCCGCAGCGCTGCCGCGGGGATCCGATCATCCAGCATGACAGCCGGAGGTCCCCTTACCTAGCTCCGGCTGTCTCCCGGGGTCTTCTGCTCTTGTCTGCGATCGAACAGACCAGAGCAGAAGATAACCGATGTCACGTACCGGCAGGACTGGTAGAGGATCCTCAGGACCTGAGAGGCGATGACGCGGGTTGTACCAGAGGACCGGTTCTAAGTGGTTACTGGTTTTCACCAGAGCCCGCCGCAAGGCGGGATGGTCTTGCTGCGTCGGTAACCACCAGGTCGTATCCTCCAGTAGCAACTCAACCTCTCAGGCAGCTGATATGACGTGGAACACAGGGAGCAGGCAGGAGCGTAGTCGGACGTAGCAGAGGTCAGGGCAGGCGGCAAGGGTTCACAGGCGAGTAGGCGGTAGCAACGGGTTTGGCAAACAGGCAAGGCAATACACACTATAGGAACGCTTTCTCAGAGGCACTAGGGCACAAAGATCCGGCAAGGGCAGGAAGGGGCAGGAGACTTTTATTAGGGAAGGCAGGGGGAGTGAGGGACCAGCGCACAGGTGGCCCTTTAAATTTACTGAAGGCGGCGCGCGCGCGCCCTAGAGAGCGGGGCCGCGCGCGCCGAGAGGCAGGGAGCTGGGAGCCAGGTGAGTGGAGCTGGAACGCGGCGCGTGAACGGGGGCCAGCCGTCACGGCAGCTGCGTCCCAGACACAAGGGAACCCGGGCTCCCGGTCAGTGTGACAAAGGATCGAGGAGGCGGGCGCTCCGGTCCGGGGACGGGGACCGGAGCGCACGCCTTAACAACCGATAATACTGAGCAGTGCTGTGTTCTATGCATAGCACTGCACAGTATTAGCAATCAAACGATTGCTATAGATAGTCCCCTATGGAGACATAAAAAGTGTAATAAAAAAAAAAAAAGTTGAAAAATGTAAAAATAAAAAGTAAAAAAACAGTGAAAAATCCCCTCCCCCAATAAAAATGAAAATTGTCCGTTTTTCCCATTTTACCCTCAAAAAGCTTAACATTTTTTTTAATAAACATATTTGGTATCGTCGAGTGCGTAAATGTCCGAACTATCAAAATATAATGTTAATGATCCAGTACGGTGAATGGCGTAAACGTCCAAAATTTTAAAAGTTCACAAATCCTGCTTTTTTGTCACATTTTATTCAAAAATTATAATAAAAAATTATCTAAAAGTTTTATATATGCAAATGTGGTATCTAAAAAAAGTACAGATGATGGCGCAAAAAATGAGCCCTCATACCGCCCTATATACGGAAAAATTAAAAAGTTATAGGTGGTCAAAATAGGGCAATTTTAGATTAAAGATTTTGTACAAAAAGCTTTAGATTTTTTTTAAGAGGTAGAAAAATATTAAAGTATCTAGCCATGGGTATCATTTTAATCATATTGACCCACAGAATGAAGAACACCTATCATTTTTACCGTAAAGTGTACAGTGTGAAAACAAAACCCTTTAAAATGTGCAAAATTTTGGTTTACATTGAAATTTCCTCCCTAAAAAATTTTTACATTTACATGTCATAGTAAAGTGAGAGGTTTCATTACAAAGTACAATTGGTCATGCAAAAAAACAAGCCCTTATATGGGTCTGTACATGGAAATATAAAGGAGTTATGGATTTTAGAAGGCGAGGAGGAAAAAACGAAAACGCAAAAATAAAATTGGCCTGGTCCTTGGGGTGAAAATGGTCTTGGTCACGAACCGGCAGGACAGGTAGTGGATCCTCTAGACCAGAGAGGCGATGGCACGGGTCGTACTGAGGGATCGGTCTTCACCAGAGCCCGCCACAAAGCGGGATGGATTTGCTGTGGTGGTAACTACCAGGTCGTGTCCCCCAGTAACAACTCGACCTCTCTGGCAGCTGATATGGCGTGGTACACAGGGAGCAGGCAAGAGCGTAGTCGTACGTAGCAGAGGTCAGGGCAGGTGGCACGGGTTCAAAGGCAAGTAGATGGTAGCAATGGGTTTGGCAACAGGCAAGGCAATACTAGGCTACAGGGAACGCTTTCTCAGAGGCACAAGGGCACAAAGATCAGGCAAGGGCAGGAAGGGGCAGGTTACATTTATTGGGAAGGAGCAGAGGTCAGTAACCAGCGCACCAATCAATGGTGCGCTGGCCCTTTAAATTTACAGAAGCCGGCACGCGCGCCCCCAAGAGAGCGGGGCCGCGCGCACCGGGAGGCAGAGAACATCGGCGCAGGGAGCGAGGAGCAAGGTAAGGCAGACCGGGATGCGGCGCGTGAGCGGGGACCAGCCGCCACGGCAGCCGTGTCCCCGACACAAGAGGACCCGTGCTCCCGGTTAGCACATCTGACCGGGAGGCGCCGGGATCCCAAGGAGGGGGGCCGAGGAAGCTGACGCTCCGGTCCGGAGGAGGGGACCGGAGCGCTCGCTGTGACATGGAGCAGTATCAGAAGGTATCAGATGTGTTGCCAGACATGCCCCTACAATTGGACAGGCTATCTCTCCCTCTCCATTCAAATCTCAGACTCTTTCCTCTCCAACATGGTTAAGACATCTAGGATATTTCAAATGTGGCCATAGCAGATGTGCTTTTTGTCAGGTAATGCTTCCTGCTGCTACCTTTGCATCATATGTGACAGGATATACTTACAAAATGAAGCATTATTTGTAATACAACATACATGGTGTATCTCCTGTCATGTGTGGCGTGAGGGCACAGTATGTTGGTTGTACCACTAACTCTCTCAAGACACGAATTAGAAAACATTATTATCCACTTTAATTCTAGAAATGTATCAGCTGTTTCACAACACTATGCAGAACAACATGGGGGGGGGGTGAATCTTCAACTAACAAGTTGACAGCAATTGAGAGAGTTAGCTTATCCATCCTGGTAGGTAAACATAGACAAAATTTGTTTCTTCTGAATAATAAGACTGGCTACATGGGCACCACCTGGACTAAATATACGCCAGGGTGTCAAACTCCATTATTGACTTTTTTCTCAATTGTGATTACTCACAGTTGATGGTATTGATTTTGAGCCTGTTTTTTTCCCTCCCTCACTTTCCTTTGATCTTTTTCCCCCTTCCCTCCCCCCTTCTTTCTTTTCTTCTCTTATGTTATATATCCCATGGCTACTACTTCATTATAATATCATGGGACATTTTAATATGTTGTTCTTGCTTGAGTCTTATCTGTAGTTATATCTGCCCTATGTGTATATAGTTTTTTTGCATATATGTGGATCTTATATTTGAATAACTGTATACTACATCTGAGATGTGCATATGGGCTAGTTTAATACACATCTCCTATGCTGTGTTTTATGTTGTATTATACAAGATATTTTTTTTTGTATTTCTAAAGTGATGTTAAGGGTTAACGTGTGTTTCATCCTGATTTTTTACCTGTGTGGGTCTTATGTTTCCCTACATAAGTAGAATTTGTTCACCTAGTATTTTATGTACAACTAAGAGTGCATACTAACACTTGAAACGCGGCCCTGATCTCACCCATCACCTCTGATCCTGCCTAATTGCCTATCCGCCCTAAACAGAGGATCGACAACCACGGTGCCGGTCCCTATCAAGGTAAGTAACAGGAGTCACCATCAACAAAATAAACTACATAAACAGTTTGGGTGAAGGTCAGGAAGCTCACAAACTAACAGTAATAATTCTTAACAAACACAATTAGTCAAAGTCCACTCGCCAAGTCGATACCAGGAAGTGTAAAGTACAAGTACAAGTAAAATTAAAAGTACAAATATGCAGATACAAGAGAGGAGTCAGGAAGCCAAGCCAAAAGTCACAGATACCAGGAAAACTGAATCACAGGATAAGTATGCTAGCTACAGGAGGAAACCTCTTTTGCAGGCAAGGTATGAGAGCACACTGCAGGCTTATATAGGCAGCCGGACAGGTGGTCTCATCAAGGTCACCTGACTAGCCCAAACAGCTAGGCATAGCCCAGAAACCAAAACAAACAAAAGAAATCTCAGAACCGATTAACTATATGGGTTCTGACAGAGAGATGTTTCTCCACAGCTCTGGAGACATAAAAACACATGCATACTGTATGTAGATAATGCCCAAGGGGAACATGGACTGTATTTTGTTTATATCTGGTGGCATACAGAATGCTGGCATACTAAATACATTTTTTTTTTACGATTATGCATTAAACTACATCACCTGAAGCATCAGGACCATAATCTATGCACCTATGTATTTGTATGTCTGTGATATATTCTATATTTTTAGAAACATAAAGAAATCTTCATCATTAATTCATCACCACATTTCATAACTGACTTGTTAAAGACAGCAACAAGGAGAAAAAAAGTCGCAATCTATTTCAGCATACACAGGATGGTATACAAATGAATATTTCTTTAATACTTTATCACAGTGTGACATTTTAATTTCCCAGTGAGTATGATTAATACCGCAAGGAAATTATTTATCACAAACACTAATTCAAATGTGCATCATCCTTACAATCATTTGGCAAAATATTGTTACTCTTCTGATATTTTTTGCACTTTGATAAATTAACAACCTTTGATCATCACTGCCTTTTTTTTCCCCAAGCTTTGACAGATACAGTATGAAAAGCTTGCCGGCAGTGTCCCTTACATTTCAAATACAGTTTGCTTTGATGGGTGAACAATGATAAATTATATGTCATCTATATTCGGAAATCTTTCATGGGACTTCCTAAAATATTCCAGATCCATTTTATAGCAATACTACCTATATGACAGACTCAAATCTTAATTACTAGCGCATTTCATTTTTACACTTAATTTTCTTTCCATTAGCTGTATACAGTGGGGATCAAAAGTTTGGGTACTCCAGGTAAAAAATTGTATTAATGTGCATAAAGAAGCCAAGGAAAGATGGAAAAATCTCCAAAAGACATCAAATTACAGATTAGACATTCTTATAATATGTCAACAAAAGTTAGATTTTATTTCCATCATTTACACTTTCAAAATAACAGAGAACACAAAAATGGCGTCTGCAAAAGTTTGGGCGCCCTGCAGAATGTATAGCATGCACTGCCCCCTTTGTAAAGCTGAGACCTGCCAGTGTCATGGATTGTTCTCAATCATCATCTGGGAAGACCAGGTGATGTCAATCTCAAAGGTTTTAAATGCACAGACTCATCTGACCTTGCCCCAACAATTAGCAACATGGGTTCTTCTAAGCAGTTGTCTAGAAATCAGAAACTAAAAATAGTTGACGCTCACAAAGCTGCAGAAGGCTATAAGAAGATAGCAAAACGTTTTCAGATGTCAATATCCTCTGTTCGGAATGTAATTAAGAAATGGCAGTCATCAGGAACAGTGGAAGTGAAAGCAAGATCTGGAAGACTAAAAAAATATCAGACAGAACAGCTCGCAGGATTGTGAGGAAAAACAATTCAAAACCCACGTTTGACTGCACAATCCCTCCAGAAAGATCTGGCAGACACTGGAGTTGTGGTAGACTATTCCACCATAAAGAGATACTTGTACAAATATGGTCTTCATGGAAGAGTCATCAGAAGAAAACCTCTTCTACGTCCTCACCACAAAAATCATCGTTTCAACTGTGCAAATGAACATATAGACAAGCTTGATGCATTTTGGAAACAAGTTCTGTGGATCGAGGAGGTTAAAATTTTACTTTTTGGCCGGAATGAGCAAAGGTACGTTTGGAGAAGAAGGGGAACATAATTAAATGAAAAGAACCTCTGTCCAACTGTTTAGCATGGGGGTGGATCAATCATGCTTTGGGGTTGTATTGCAGCCAGTGGCACAGGGGACATCTCACAAGTAGAAGGAAACATGGATTCAATAAAATGTCAAGCAAATTTTGGATGCTAACTTGATGCCTTCTGTGAAAAAGCTGAAGTTAAAGAGAGGATGGCTTCTACAAATGGATAATGATCCTAAACACACCTCCAAATCCACAGGGGATTACATCAAGAGGCATAAACTGAAGGTTTTGCCATGGCCTTCACAATCTCCTAACCTCAACATAATTGAAAATCTATGGATAGACCTTAAAAGAGCAGTGCGTCACAGACAGCCCAGAAATCTCAAAGAAGTGGAAGACTTTTGTAAGGAAGAATGGGCAAATATACCTCAAACAAGAATTGAAAGACTCTTGGCTGGCTACAAAAAGTGTTTACAAGCTGTGATACTTGCCAAAGGGGGCAGTACAATATATTAACTCTGCAGGGTGCCCAAACGTTTGCAGACATTTGAAAGTGTAAATGATGGAAATAAAATCTAACTTTTGTTGACATATTATAAGAATGTCTAATCTGTAATTTGATGCCTTTTGGAGATGTTTCCCTCTTTCCTTGGCTTCTTTATGCACATTAATACAAATTTTTACCTGGGATACCCAAACTTTTGATCCCCACTGTATGTACAAATTACTAGCGTATTACATATTTACAGTTTTTATATTTTTTAGCAGATGTAAAGAGCCATAGTAGATGTAGCCAATTGTCATTTTCTACTTTAATGTTTAAATGCTGTGATCACTATGTAAATCACAGATATCGAAGGAATCTCTGATGTCCGTCCGCTGATAGTGGTCCTGTGTCATATTCCCCTCACTCGAGCCATAACAAACATTTACGTCATGCATCGGTAAGTGGCTAAAATGCAGTATTTATTTAGAAATAACATACCAAACTTGCCAAATCTCTGCTGCTGCTGATGCTTCTGATGTTTCTTATGCTTCCAACTACATTTTGTTTGTGCAAGAAAGCCCTCTCAGTACAGTGATTGACTGAGAAGGCATTTCCTGTACAAATGAAATGTCAACAGATGGTGAGAATTTGGTACAGCAGCTGCTGGAAATCAGGGCTGGTGAGTAGAGATGAGCGAACTTACAGTAAATTCGATTTGTCACGAACTTCTCGGCTCGGCAGTTGATGACTTTTCCTGCATAAATTAGTTCAGCTTTCAGGTGCTCCGGTGGGCTGGAAAAGGTGGATACAGTCCTAGGAGAGTCTTTCCTAGCAATGAATCCACCTTTTCCAGCCCACTGGAGCACCTGAAGGCTGAACTAATTTACGCAGGATAAGTCATCAACTGCCAAGACGAGAAGTTCGTGACGAATCGAATTTACTGTAAGTTCGATCATCTCTACTGGTGAGTATGCCATATTTTTTAAAGCACCCCAGTGCATTTTAAAATACTTATCATGCCTGGAAAAATACTCTAAAGTGGAAATTATTTATTTATTTTTATTAAAAAAAAATTATAAACAGGTGCCAGAAAGTTAAACAGATTTGTAAATGACTTCTATTAAAAAAAAATATTTAACCTTCCAGTACGTGCTGTATGCTCCAGATGAGATCTTTACAGTCTGACAACAGTCTTCTCTGCTGCCTCCTCTGTCCGTGTCAGGAGAGGTTTGCTATGGGAATTTGCTCCTGCTCTGGACAGTTCCTGACATGGACAGAGGAGGCAGCAGAGAGCACTATGGTCAGACTGGACAGAAGTAAACAACTTATTATGAAGTATATTTCACCGAAAACCAATTTTCTCTTAGTGTACAATTATAGAAGTCACCGAAGAAAACACTAATACATAACTTTTATTAGATATAATCTAAAAATGGGGAAAATGTGCCCCAAGACATCAAAACAAAGCAACAGAAAAATACACACTGTATCAAAAATATGAAGTGACAGATATGACCTCAATGCAGGTTCAAGTCAGTTCATACAAAAAGCTGTGATAAGAAAAATATTGAATCCCTATCAACACCACACTCGGTTTGAAATTGTAATATACACAGCTCCTAGATAAAGGAGGGGGTATAGGTGGGGGTAGAAAAGGGGAAGGACCTAGGGAGACAATAGGCCGATTATGGTGGTTGGCCACTACCTGTCATAAACCCTGATATCCCCTGTTCTATACCTAACCATAGGCGCCCTGATATAAGACAATTAGGGAAAGTGCTAACCGTCTCACTGGGGAGCCCTGTACAGCTAAAAGGACAGGGATGGATGGCCCTACCTTTTATATAGTATATATTCACGTACAATGTGAGACTTCACGCTAGGGTGAAAGGAAGAATAGACAGTCTCTATCAGATTGATGTTAGATTTAATATAGTCTAGATGGTACTGCTTTACACCAAATTATCTGTGTCTCTTATATATACAACTATATCTCTATAATCGAGACATACGGTACTCAATATACTGAATATACAGTGGCCCGCAGGGCCTGGTAGATGGCAACACAATTGGACCAGTTGTAGTACCTCCGGAGGATACATATAAATCACAGCTTATTCACTACAATCCGTCCACAGAATGAATAATATCAAGAACTATATCTTAGTTGTAGATGCACACATATAGAAAGTCACACATGAATCTGAATACAGATGAAAATGTACTTATCCGATAGGAGTTGAATAGGGATGTCCCGACGTGTTTTAAAACACACCCCTGTTCTTCAGGGAACAATTGGGGGCTATATACATGCTCAGGAATGATGGCTAATGGAGGAGCAGTGTAGATGGTAACTGCCAGAGACCATGTCTATTGCTGGGCAGTTCACGGTTTATATGTATAAGGAAGCACCTCCCTCTAAGGTGTTACATCCAATGTATTGGTATCACAAGAATACACGCAACAGGTATTGGTTAATCTTACCTGTTGTTCGTCCCACTCACTTGGCCGGAACTGGCGTCAGATGCCAGATCCATGCGGTTTCGGGGATGCCCGGTAGTTCTATTGCTGCCTGAGAGCGGTCACGTGATGCGCTTCACGTGACCGCTATACAGCCTCATTATGACATCCACAGAAGTAGGCACCTCAGATAGCACTGCCAGGCATCTATGCAGCCTCGTTGTGATGTCACAGCAGCCTCCCTCTGATATCCACCTCAGTGGCGTCCATAGCAACGTTCCAGGGCAACCACTCCGCCTCATTCCACTGCACTTAGCAGTAACGCCCCCTAACAACGCTCCGAGACATTAATACAGCCTCGTTCTAAGATATAGCGTCCTTAGCGACGTATCTATGACATCCATCATATATATATAGTCATCGCCAGATAGCAGTCACATGACCGCGGGTAATCCATCAATGATGTTCTGTTAACATAAGGAAGAGATAGATAGAGCAAAATGGACCAGAGCTTGTGATGTATGTGCTATAAATGTGTTGATGATCATATACACATGCATATACATCATTATGGCTTACTAATAGAAATCATATATCTTATTACTGGGGCCTGAAGCTGGATGTATTTATGGGGGACATTGGTATTGAGGCATGGAACTAAGTGTGTTGAAGAGGGGAATTTAAACTTTTAACATAAATAGACATGTCTATAGTCTAATTTGAATCCTTATACCACACTACTCCATTCTCTAATCAAATTATAGGGATGGATCCAATAACATGCATATTAGACCCATAGTGATTAGTGAAGTGGTCTAATGTTATATTATATCCAGAATACCACCACACTCTAACAATATATAACCGATCTTGAGTGACCGATCAGATAAGTTATATAAATGGCAACATTTTCGTGCCAATGTAGGCTGGAATTTGAGACCTAATTACTTCATAGGTAATTTATGGCTAGAACGTACAGTCAGGTCCTCACCAAGAGTAATTAGCTGTAAAAAGACATGGTTATAAATAGGTAGAAAATAGGAACTCAGAATGAGACAGAGAAGGGATTAAACCAAACTAGTCATATCAAAATTATAATTGTACGGGTACATATAAAATGACCAAACAGTGTCATATAAAAGGGGTAAATGATATAACCTCATTCAGGCCCAAAGGGGTAACAGATTTGAATTTGTAAATCCAGGAGGTTTCTTTTTGCATAAGTCTCTTGTCTATGTCTCCCCCTCTCGGGGATGGACGTATGACCTCAATGGCTGCAAAAGTACATATTCACGATTAGCAGCAGGAATAGATATGGAGGATTTTGCTAACTGAGTGCGTCTGGTTGATAAGTTATACCGCTGAATTTGTATCAATCGGATGGCTGTATCTTTATGTATCTACTTTGACTGTAGTGACATCCCTGGAGGACATATTCTGAGATCATTAGAATCCTCACTTCCCTATTATCTTGATTTGTGTAGCAAACTCTATATATCTTTGAGAGCAGATATAGAGAGAAACATACCTTGACTACTGTGACTGTATTGAGACAACAATGAAGGTCTGAGGATGCATCACTGCAATCTGCAGCTCCAAAACCTGAACAGACCGTTTGATTATCTCAGTCTAATAATGTTTGTTCATGTATTTGCCTCAGTCGTTGTTTATATGTTTTATATGCTGCTCACATATAAGTTTGTGCTTTAAAGCAACCACAACCATCTTTTTACCCCTGATGAACCGTATGTTACTGTAAATTACCCAGTTACAGGGAAACGCGTCGGGTTAGGATGTACTATTGGGGATTGTCCCTATAAATATCGCACTTTGTGTATTGATGTGAATTACTGTTTTTTTTATGTGGATTTATATATACTGTATTCTGTAACAAGCTATTTGTAATATAGAAATATATTTTTAGCTATTTGAGATTTTGATTTGTTAGTTTGAGCTAGCTATTATTTATCTATATATCAGTGATTTGTTGCCACCGTGTACCTGATGTATGTGTCTCGCCACAGGGGTATCACATTGGTGTGTTATATCATTGATATGTTCACAAATTCTGCGGCGAAATTCCCTAATAGTTTTACCTATATAATCTTTGGGACAACCACACTGAAGAAGATACACGAGGCCCTTTGTGCGACAGTTCGCAAAATCCCTTATCACATAAGAATCGCCTATGGTGGAACTGGTGTTAACCTTAGTTTTACGCATATAACAACATGCTTTGCAGCCACTACATCTAAAGTTGCCCGCCACTCGTCGATCAAGCCAAGTGCCTACAGGTGCAGGGCGACTGTAATGGCTATGGGTCAGGCGGTCACCAAGGTTACGGCCTCTCCTGTAAGTTACCAGAGGGCGATCTATTATAACCTTGCTCAAGAGGGGGTCAGCTTGTAGTATAGACCAATGCCTCTTGAGAAATTCCATCACCTCATGCTGGCTGGTGTCATATGTCCCTATGATCCTCATTGGACCATCAGATGGTGATTCTGGGTTGGGGGTCAATAAATCCACTCAATTTTTGTTTTCCGCAAATTGAAAGGCGTCCCTGAGTGTTTTGTTGGGATACCCCCGCTGCTGGAACCTATTCCGAAGTCTCCCTGCCTCATGATGAAAATCTTTATTCGTAGAGCAATTTCTCCGTACCCTAAGGTATTGCCCCTTGGGGATACCTCTTTTTTGGGCCGGAGGATGGAAACTTCTCCAATGTAGAAGGCTATTAGTGGCCATGGATTTTCGATTTAATGTGGAGTCAAGACCCCCTTCCCCATTTTTAGAGACACATACATCTAGGAAAGCCAAAGTATGGGTGTCAATCTCATAGGTAAAGTGCAGCCCTAAGATGTTCTGGTTAAGATGTTTCATGAACTTGTGGACCTTTGGCAGGCAATAGAACGTGGCAACAGATGGTTTAAACCATCTGTTGCCACGTTCTATTGCCTGCCAAAGGTCCACAAGGGTACATGCCCTCTTAAGGGCCGCCCAATTGTGTTGGGTAATGGCTCAGTAACTGAGGCTATAGGTACTTATGTGGACCGAGTACTCAGAACGTTTTTCACTGCACTTACATCTTATGTGCGTGACACCACAGATTTCCCTCGGAGGATAGATGGCGTCTATGCTGAAGATGACACCTTTTTAGCCAGCATAGACGTAGAGGCACTATATAGGTCTATACCTCACAATTTTGGGCTACAGGCTGTGGAATATTTTTTAAAGTCTCTGGGCAGTTTTCTTATTCCTCACAATCAATTTGTGGTTTCCCTTATGCGGCATATCCTAAACCATAATTATTTTATTTTCGATGGGAGGACCTACCACCAGCTCAGGGGGACTGCAATGGGGAGCCTGTGTGCCGCCACGTACGCAAATCTCCTCCTGGGCTGGTGGGAGGACACCATAGTCTTCCCACCGGACGATTGTACCTGGAACCAGTTTATCATCCTATGGGCCAGGTACATAGATGATATCTTTGTATTATGTTCTGGAACACAGGAGCAATTTCTTAAGTTCATGAAACATCTTAACCAGAACATCTTAGGGCTGCACTTTACCTATGAGATTTACACCCATACTTTGGCTTTCCTAGATGTACGTGTCTCTAAAAATGGGGAAGGGGGTCTTGACTCCACATTATATCGAAAATCCATGGCCACTAATAGCCTTCTACATTGGAGAAGTTTCCATCCTCCGGCCAAAAAAAGAGGTATCCCCAAGGGGCAATACCTTAGGGTACGGAGAAATTGCTCTACGAATAAAGATTTTCATCATGAGGCTGGGAGACTTCGGAATAGGTTCCAG
Organism: Hyla sarda; assembly: GCF_029499605.1. Lineage (NCBI taxonomy): Eukaryota > Metazoa > Chordata > Amphibia > Anura > Hylidae > Hyla > Hyla sarda. Next base: position 95,779,157 of record NC_079197.1, read on the forward strand.
CAGCGGGGGTATTCCAACAAAACACTCAGGGACGCCTTTCAATTTGCGGAAAACAAAAATTGAGTGGATTTATTGACCCCCAACCCAGAATCACCATCTGATGGTCCAATGAGGATCATAGGGACATATGACACCAGCCAGCATGAGGTGATGGAAATTCTCAAGAGGCATTGGTCTATACTACAAGCTGACCCCCTCTTGAGCAAGGTTATAATAGATCGCCCTCTGGTAACTTACAGGAGAGGCCGTAACCTTGGTGACCGCCTGACCCATAGCCATTACAGTCGCCCTGCACCTGTAGGCACTTGGCTTGATCGACGAGTGGCGGGCAACTTTAGATGTAGTGGCTGCAAAGCATGTTGTTATATGCGTAAAACTAAGGTTAAAGGAAATCTGTCATCAGAATCACCTGCACTAAACCTGTTACACAGGCTTGTAGTGCGGGTGATCCTGATTAAAATGCTCCTTACCTGGTTAAAAATGGTTCAGCGGTTCTTCAGATATCTTTATTTTTAGTTTTCTGTTATTCCCTTGCTTGGGACTCAGTGGGAGGTGTTATCATCTGGGACTCGGCTACACGTCATTCTAGCTGGGTGGAGCTGCCGCCCGGCTCATGAATATTCATGACCTTATCCTCATGCGCGGTCCTCCCCACCAGACCTAGAAAAAGGAGTTAGATTACGAGGATAAGTTCATGAATATTCATGAGCCGGGCGGCAGCTCCACCCAGCTAGAATGACGTGTAGCCGAGTCCCAGATGATATCACCTCCCACTGAGTCCCAAGCAAGGGAATAACAGAAAACTAAAAATAAAGATATCTGAAGAATCGCTGAACCATTTTTAACCAGGTAAGGAGCATTTTAATCAGGATCACCCACACTACAAGCCTGTGTAACAGGTTTAGTGCGGGTGATTCTGATGACAGATTTCCTTTAACACCAGTTCCACCACAGGCGAGTCTTCTGTGATAAGGGATTTTGCGAACTGTCGCACAAAGGGCCTCGTGTATCTTCTTCAGTGTTGTTGTCCCAAAGATTATATAGGTAAAACTATTAGGGAATTTCGCTGCAGAATTTGTGAACATATCAATGATATAACACACCAACGTGATACCCCTGTGGCGAGACACATACATCAGGTACACGGTGGCAACCCCAAAGTATGTACTTTTGCAGCCATTGAGGTCATACGTCCATCCCCGAGAGGGGGAGACATAGACAAGAGACTTATGCAAAAAGAAACCTCCTGGATTTACAAATTCAAATCCGTTACCCCTTTGGGCCTGAATGAGGTTATATCATTTACCCCTTTTATATGACACTGTTTGGTCATTTTGTATGTACCCATACAATTATAATTTTGATATGACTAGTTTGGTTTAATCCCTTCTCTGTCTCATTTATAACCATGTCTTTTTACAGCTAATTACTCTTGGTGAGGACCTGACTGTACGTTCTAGCCATAAATTACCTATGGAGTAATTAGGTCTCAAATTCCAGCCTACATTGGCACAAAAATGTTGCCATTTATATAACTTATCTGATCGGTCACTCAAGATCGGTTATATATTGTTAGAGTGCGGTGGTATTCTGGATATAATATAACATTAGACCACTTCACTAATCACTATGGGTCTAATATGCATGTTATTGGATCCATCCCTATAATTTGATTAGAGAATGGAGTAGTGTGGTATAAGGATTCAAATTAGACTATAGACATGTCTATTTATGTTAAACGTTTAAGTACCCCTCTTCAACACACTTAGTTCCATGCCTCAATACCAATGTCCCCCATAAATACATCCAGCTTCAGGCCCCAGTAATAAGATATATGATTTCTATTAGAAAGCCATAATGATGTATATGCATGTGTATGTGATCATCAACACATTTATAGCATATACATCACAAGCTCTGGTCCATTTTGCTCTATCTATCTCTTCATTATGTTAACAGAACATCATTGATGGATTACCTGCGGTCATGTGACTGCAATCTGGCGATGACTATATATATATGATGGATGTCATAGATACGTTGCTAAGGACGCTATATCTTAGAACGAGGCTGTATTAATGTCTCGGAGCGGAGCGTTGTTAGCGGGCGTTACTGCTAAGTGCAGTGGAATGAGGCGGAGTGGTTGCCCTGGAATGTTGCTATGGACGCCACTGAGGTTGATATCAGAGGGAGGCTGCTGTGACATCAGAAAGAGGCTGCATAGATGCCTCGCAGCGCTATCTGAGGTGCCTACTTCTGTGGATGTCAGAATGAGGCTGTATAGCGGTCACGTGAAGCGCATCACGTGACCACTCTCAGGCAGCAATAGAACTACCGGGCATCCACGAGACCGCATGGATCTGGCGTCTGACGCCAGTTCCGGCCAAGTGAGTGGGACGAACAACAGGTAAGATTAACCAATACCTGTTGCGTGTATTCTTGTGATACCAAGACATTGGATGTAACACCTTAGAGGGAGGTGCTTCCTTATACATATAAACCGGGAACTGCCCGGCAATAGACATGGTCTCTGGCAGTTACCATCTACACTGCTCCTCCATCGGCCATCATTCCTGAGCATGTTTATAGCCCCCAATTGTCCCCTGAAGAACAGGGGGGGTGAAATGCGTCAGAACATCCCTATTCAACTCCTATCGAATAAGTACATTTTCATCTGTATTCAGATTCATGTGTGACTTTCTATATGTGTGCATCTACAACTAAGATGTAGTTCTTGATATTATTCATTCTGTGGATGGATTGTAGTGAATAAGCTGTGGTTTATATGTATCCTCCGGAGGTACTACAACTGATCCAATTGTGTTGCCATCTACCAGGCCCTGCGGGCCACTGTATATACAGTATATTGAGTATGTCTCGATTATAGAGATATAGTTGTATATATAAGAGACACAGATAATTTGGTGTAAAGCAGTACCATCTATACTATATTAAGTCTAACATCAATCTGATAGAGACTGTCTATTCTTCCTTTCACCCTAGCGTGAAGTCTCACATTGTATGTGAATATCTACTATATAAAAGGTAGGGCCATCCATCCCTGTCCTTTTAGCTACACAGGGCTCCCCAGTGAGACGGTTAGCATTTTCCCTAATTGTCTTATATCAGGGCGATTAGGTGACAGAATAGACTAGGTTCCGGAGCGGGGCCGCCCTTATTAGGGCGTCAACTCCGCCTATGGTTAGGTATAGAACAGGGGATATCAGGGTTTATGACAGGTAGTGGCCATCCACCATAATTGGCCTATTGTCTCCCTTGGTCCTTCATCTTTTCTACCCCCACCTATACCCCCTCCTTTATCTAGGAGCTGTGTATATTACAATTTCCAACCGAGTGTGGTGTTGATAGGGATTCAATATTTGTTATCACAGCTTTTTGTATGAACTGACTTGAACCTGCATTGAAGTCATATCTGTCACTTCATATTTTTGATACAGTGTGTATTTTTCTGTTGCTTTGTTTTGATGGTCTTGGGGCACATTTTCCCCATTTTTAGATTATATCTAATAAAAGTTATGTATTAGTGTTTTCTTCGGTGACTTCTTTATTCTGAAGTATGCAGCAACAGATAAGTACTGGAATGATTAAGATTTTTAAATAGAAGTACTTTTCAAATCTGTAAAACTTTCTGTCACTAGTTGATTTTCAAATAAAAATGTTTCGCCCGAAGTACCCCTTTAAGATCAATTTCACAAATTAGTATTTTGGTCAGTATTTTTACATCAGTGTTGAATAGCCAAAATCAGGATTGGAAACCTACATAGAAAACTTGTTATGATAAACAAGGATTGCGGACCCAATAAACTTAAACAGGCTACTTATATAATAACACCACTCCAGTAAGCAGAGTCTAAACCAACCCCACATAGGTGCTCACCAGAGCCTGCCACAAGGTAGGATGTACTTAGCTATTAGGGACCCAGGTTGCTGCTGAGTCTGGTGGCAGAATAAAGGTGCAGTTTTGTCGGCTGTATACCAATGCAGACATAGAAAGAGTAGTCAAAAAGCCAGGAAAACATGAATAAAGGTAAATCAGGAGATGAGAGGTAAGCCAGGAAAACAAGTCAGACTCAGGACATTACGTGTTAATCTAAATAGCAGACAATACAAGGGACTTTAAAAAAAAACCTGCTGAACAATGTCAGAGTTTTCTGGTGGCCATATGAAGTGTCACAGTACAGTCTCTTTGCTACTAAAGTAGGTAGTTTTCATGTAGCTAAGGAGTACTCTCTCCAAATGTCTGAATTTGTATCTCAATATTGTGAGTTACACATGTATAATGTGTGTCACATTTCTGCATTTGCATATGGTGGATAATGTTGTAAGAATAAATGAAGCCCTGGTCACATGACACACCTTAGCTGGTTTCTGGGTAGAAACTATTAGATGCTTCTGGTGGAGGACTCTTCCAAGTCCAACTCTTTCATTCTGGAGTTTTAGTCTGGCACTAACCAGAAACATGTGAGAGTTCCTCCCAGTTCTTCTCTTGCTGGAATAGAGTCAGAGTGTTGTGCAGACATGCTTCTCTGCTCTCTGCTAGTTCATGTGAAAAAAAAAGGCTAAGGACTAGCCAGTAAGCAGTTTTCAGTTAAAGTTGCTACAAACAAGTAACCAAGTCCTGTCTTTGCCAGGCAACCAAGTTGCTAGAGTTTAACCTGAGACAGATCTGGATTGGTCATGGTGACCACTGCACCTTGTGGCATTTCAGGAAGTTTTACTCAAGACTCAAGTCCATGCTGAGAGGGTATGTATCTCTAAAATTCTGTTCCTGCTCCAAAAGGAAGAATGTTCTAGTCAGAAGAGGGAATTAATGAGCAAGAGCTCTTCTGCAAACACTTTTAATTTTTTGGGGGGCTTCCAGCCACAGTTTGTGCTGGTGTTTGCTTACATCTGCTGTAATCAACAACGTAACAAGATAGATACAACGGCTCCGCCACTCAGTCTGAATATCCTGCCGTGCTTGACTATTCAAAGTCCAAAAACACCTGTATGCACTGATGACCCCTTCTAGGCAATACATGGTAGAGGGCCTGATGAAGCACGATCCCTCGTGATACAGACCTTTGCTCGTGGTTCCCCCTAGCACCCGTCCACCCTCCTTAACCTTGTACCACTTACCCCGACATGAATAAATAAAGAAATACAGATAATGAAGGCATCTCAATGTGGTATGTGCTCCGTTTCTTTTCTTTGCTTTGCAAAGTGATCTGCTGTAATCATCTTCATCAGGTTTTTACTCTTAACCTTTTAACATTTAGATGCACCTGGAGATACTTAGATCAATCCACTAGGGAATCTGTTGCTAAGGTGTATGTTTAACATTATTAAAGTGATAAATGTGTAAGGTGTTAATCAGTTGTTTCTATTTTTGACAATTTATGCTCTTTTAAATCATAAAGTACATTTTTTTAAATGATGGACTGGATAGTCACGTCATGTATAAGAATTAGAGGAGCGACACCTGTTTTTATTTATGTATTTTTTACTTTTTAGGTACATTTATACATACATATAAATATATTTCATCCCAAAAATGTGTTTCATTTAGCCCCCTCTTACACTAGATGGTACATCCAGAAATACAAATATATGTATTGTATAATCATTTATTGTAAAATCGTTTATTCTTAACAATATTTTTTTTCCCTTACAGCAGCATACGAGGTGGAATCTGCCCCTCTGGACTTGTAGGACTAGTGGAATTTTTTGTGTACTAAATTCATTAACCAATTAAATAAAACAATTAACACACTATTAGTATGTAGAACAAAAAAAAGACCAGGGTGGGAAATTGAAATGCTACTGTTAGGATTAAGAAAAAACAAATTATCACTAGAAGTTAAAGGGGTATTCCAGGATTTTTTTTATTTGACTATGCTATACGGGCTGTAAAGTAAGTGTAGTTCATAATATAGTGTCTGTACCTGTGTGCGATGGTTTTCTCACAATTCTGTGATTTTCACCCAGATATTTATTTTTAACAGCATACAAAATGACTGTTGTCTCAGATTAAGGATGCAATACGGCCTAACCTGACCTCACTAGTCAGTTGATGACAGGGAGCCTGTCTGCTTCAATGGGTGGAGCGATCACTTGGTGGGAGAGAGATCAATCTGCAACTAATGCAATAGCTGTAGGCACCCTGATTGAAAACCACAAGTCTTTTGAATGGATGCAGCTCATTTATGTTTCAATGGGTGGGGTGGCTGATGTGTGGGAGGGAGGAAAATGGAATTATGGGATTTGTAGGCAAAAAAGAAAACTCAAACAAGAAATACCAGTTAACAAAAAGCTAGCCACAGTATTATGGTAATCACACAACGTACCCATTTAGCCCCAAGAAAAGAGCAGATCCTTCTTAAGCATGTCCATTACTGTCAGGTACGTACCAAAATCACCTTATGGTGGATAACCCCTTTAATGACTCCCTTATGTCCTACCAGCAGCAAATGGGGATTTAGCACTATAAATTCCTTTAGGGTAGGGCTCTCATACAAGATGGAATTCAAAATAGTCCTCCTAAAAGCAGAGTAATCAGAAATCCTCTCATCCAGCCAGTAATGGCTGATGAAGGTAGATTGAGAAGACTAGAGATAAGCAAACTTTATGAAAAATTTGATTCGGCCGAATCGCCAAATTTTCTGTTATTCAGTATGACATACAGATTACAGGAATCACTATTAGGCTAGGTTTCCACTTGTTTTTTTTTTTTGAAAACTGCCACTGCAGTTTTTGAGCCAAAGCCAGAAGTGTATTCAAAAGGCATAGGACGTATAAAGGAAGGACTTAGACTTCTCCTCCCTTACGGATCCACTTCTGACTTTGGCTCAAAAACTGCAGTTGCAGTTTTCCAAAAACTGCCAGAAAAAAAACCAAGTGGAAACCTAGCCTTAGAATCACTGCCGCACAATGACAGAGCCTGGAGATGGTATCAGTATGAGGAGACCATAGAGTGACAGAATGACACAGCCTGGAGTTGGCTGAAGCATGAGGAGACCATAAAGCGGCTGAATGACACAGCCGGGAGTTGTCAGAAGCATGAGGAGACCATTGAAATTTTTAAGATTCATAAATTGAAATTGAGGATTTTGAAATTGGAATTTTAACTCCCAAGTTTTAGTGTCCCAAGCCCCGGCGTGTGGGTACAAAGGACCAAATATAACAAGGAGTGAAATATCACATAGCAGCACAATGACAGAGCCTTGAGGTGGCATAAGTGTGAGGAGACCATATAGTGGCTGAATGACTGCCTGGAGTTTGTGGCAGCATGGGGAGACCATATAGTGTCTGAACAGCACAGCCTGGAGTTGGTTGAAGCATGAGGAGACCATATAGTGTCTGATTGGCACAGCCTGGAGCAGGCAGCAGCATGAGTGGTGAGTGGACACTAGGGCTTCACAATCCCTAAGATGAAAAGGTGAATTTTGAAATTTTTATTGAATATTTATGGAAGGTAGTGCTACCATAAATGTTTAGGCCCAGGCCCAACAGCATCAGTAAACCATATATTGGCTGAATGACACAGCCTGGAGGTGGCTGAATCATGAGGAGACCCTATAGTGGGTGAATAGCACAGCCTAGAGGTGGCTGAAGCATGAGGAGACCATATAACGGCTGCATGGCACAGCCTGAAGTTTGTGGCAGCATGAAGAGACCATATAGTGGCTGTATGGCAAAGCCTGGATGTGGCTGAAGCATGAGGAGACCATATAGTGGCTTAAAGGCACAGTCTGGAGTTGGCCACAGCAGCATCAGGAGTCCTGAAAGTGACCCAGTGACAGAGTGGTGCGGTGGGTGGCAATAACAGTACCCGGTGACGAAGGTGGGTGAAAAAAGGTCTGATGCGGAGGAATGTTGGAACTGGGGAGCAGTGCCTTTCAAGGGCTAGTTGTGGCCATAGATCAAATTTGGCTGCCTAGAAGTCCAGCGGATCTTCAAGGTATGTTGTCATGGTCATGTCAAGGTATGCCACCACCTGCTGGTTCAGGTCCTTCTCCAGGTGTGCCTGCTGCTGATGAGTTGCTTCACTATGCTTGTGAAGAATGCTACTCATCAGCGACTGTAGACTCTGCTGATGGAGCTGGTACTGCTCCTGCCACCTCACCCCTCCACAGCAGTCATGGCAGTGGAAGGTGAGCGCAGGGGGCTCCCGATTCAGACCTGCAAGAGGATGGACAATGGCGCCATCTGACTACATAGGATGCCTCTGTAGTAGGTCACTTTTTCCTCCCTCTCAGTGGGTGTAAAAAAGGCCCCTATTTTGTGGCGGTAGTGAGGGTCCAATAAGGTGGAGATCAAGAAGTCATCCCGCTGCCAAATGGTGACAATTCGGCTGTCACTTCACAAGCATGTGAGAAGTTATCGTGCCATTTGTGCAAGTGACTATGAGGGACTCCCTGCCTGCATCTCCACTGCATATTGCCACGGTGTATCTGGGTCCTCTATCTTGCCTTCCTCACAAACCTCTAGCTCCTCTGGCTGCTTCTGCTCCTCCTCTCCTTTCAGATTACTAGAAAAACCTTCCATTTGGTGAAACCTAAACTGTGCTCCACTGTGCCCCTCCCCCTCCTCCAGTTCAGCCCCCACAGGGCTCATGTGGCTGTGAGATGTAGGCGCCACGTCTCCAATGCCCTGACCAGCCATCGTCTTCAACACGTGTTGTAAGAAATAAAGCAGTGGAATGATGTAATTCAACCCATAATCCTGGTGATTTACCAATAATGTGGTTTCCTCAAAGGGCCTCAGCAAACAGCAGGTGTCACATATGAGCTGCCACTGGTTCACATTGAAGCTACACAAGGGAGTACCCCTATCTGCTGGGATTATCAAGAAATCAGTGATGGCTTTTCTCTGTTCGTACAGTACGTCCAAATAGGGAGGGTGGAATTCCAACATGGGGCAACGTCACAAATCAGACTATGTTGTGGGATACCTTTCTGACCCTGCAGCTCAAGGAGGGTGTGCTTTGCGGTGTACGAATGGCTGAAGAGCATGCAAAGTTTCCTTCCCATTGTTAGGATGTCTTGCAAATAAGGGGAACACTTCAGGAACTTCTTCACAAGCAGATTGAACATATGTGCCATGCAGGGCGCATGGCTCAGCCTTCCCAGTCGCAGCGCATTGAAGATTTTCTTCCTGTTGTCAGTCACCATGGTTCCCATTTCCAGTTTTCGTGGAGTAAGGCATGCTCTGATTTCTTTACAAATGACTTTTAGCAGTTCCTCCATTGTGTGACTCTTTTCGCCAAGGTAAACCATATGAAGAACAGCGTGATACCGCCGTGCCTTGCACACATGATATGCTGAAGGGCCACTGAGACTTGTCTGGGCTGTGGAGGCTGAGGACACAGTGGAGGATGAAGAGGCGGAGTCGCACTCTGTCATAGGACCAATGGCCTGAGAGCGTGGAGGAGGAAGCGGCATGATCTGTCCAAGTTGGTGTTGTGGCTGTGCAGAAAACACATTCACCCAGTGAGCCATAAAAGACATGTATTGTCCCTGACCATAGTTACAGCTCCAGACGTCGGTGCTGCCGTGCACTTTGGTACACAACTACGGGCTCAAGGACTGTCCCACCTTCTCTTCCACAAAATTGTGCAGGGTTGGTACGGCCTTCTTCGCAAAGAAATGACAGCTTGGCACTCTCCACCTCGGCTCGGCACAAGCCATCAGTTCTCTGAAAGAAGCAGGGTCCATCACTTGAAAAGGGAGGAACTGCAGCACCAGCAACTTGGAAAGAAGCACATTCAGCTTCTGCTCCATTGGATGAGTGGATGCATACCGTTGTCTCTTGGACATGGCTTCGCCGATGGATTGTTGGCAGAACGGCTGATTAAAAGTAGGAGGAGCAGGAGCATCTGGAGCGAGAGAAGGAGGGTATTACACACAGCTCCCTTTCAGCTGAGGTGGTGGAGCCTTGGCTGGCTCAAACTCGCAGCCTTGGCTGGCTGGTTCTCGCAGGCCGCCTTATGATGGCGAAGCATGTGTTGATGCAGGGCCGTGGTGCCAACATTGGGACCCTAACCATGCTTCACCTTTTGCCTACATATGTTGCATGTGGCTATGTGAACCTCCTCCGGATGCTTGATAAAAAAAAACTGCCACACCGCCGAGTAGTTGAGTTTATCACCAACAGTCTGCACTAATTGACTGCTACTGCCGGCGTCTCCAGGAACCCCTGTTCCACTACCTCTAGGGAAGGTAGGCTGCTGAGAAGCAGTTGGTCTCCCCCGGGCACTTTTGGCTCCCGAATTTCCACTTCTGCCTTCATGCTGATGAACAACCATGCTACCACCTTGATGGATCAGCTGCTGCTCCACGGGCAACCTGCAACTCTCTTCTCCTGATGATGATGAAGCCTCTTCTGCACCTGGCTCCCAATTGTGATCGGCTTCATAATCATCAACAAGTGTCGACACATCATTGATGTCCCCCTCAGGTTCTTCAACAGTGTCTGCTTTAGGACCCTGAACCCTGGCAACACAGCCTTCCACGTCACTCTACTCATCACTACTTGCCTGCTTAGCGGGGGAAGCTGCAGATGTCTCCTCCACTTCTTGGCTGGGCAGTAGCTGCTGACTTTCCTCTATTAGATCATCCTCACTGCATAGTGGAGCTGAACTCACAGCATAAGATACTTCTTTAGGGGAAGGAACAGCATAGGACAGGGACTGCTCCCGGGCTATGCGAACTGAGGGTTGTGTCTGAGGAACCCACCGACTGTTGACTGAGGGTATCAGATGTCACTTGTTTTTTTTTTTTTTTAAATATACTTTATTCACGGATCCAGAGCATGTACAAAGCATATATGACAAAGGTGCATTGAAATCAGTCAGAATCTGGAACAACAATACAATGTCAGGATAATAGGTCAAAAAGTATCGTCTGGATCCATTTTGTAATACGGAGGATTACCCCCAAAATATAGGAAATAACAAGTAACAACTGTGAAACAAAACCTCAAATCTCCCAAGGAAAGCTGCACCATCCCCACCCGAGTACAGTGTCGTGCCTATGTAGGGTATTTGCCACCTGAGGTCAGACTATACATTATGCATACAGAGAGTTCTAATAGTGGGATCCCATAGAAAGCCAAGGATGTACAGGATCATACAACATTAAGATGATAGTTCTAGATTACCAAGAGTGCCCCTGAGAGCCTCAGTTGAATACCATGTAGTATGTTTAAAATATGTCATTATCCTGTGACGTTCGCCGACATCAGGTAAGTAGTGCAGATATTTTTTCCATTTATTAAAAAAGGCCTTTGCATGCAACTCTGAGCATCTTATGGACAATAACATCTCTCTATGTAGTATAGAATGATATTCCTTTAAGATTTCTGTGATTGTCGGCACGGTAGGTTGGAGCCAATGTCTAAGCAAGCACAGTTTAGCAATCAAGATAAGTAAGTGTACACCCTTGGGCATTTTGCCCCTATCAGGAGGGTTCGATTCTCTAACAGGTAGATAGTGAAAGAGGTATGGTTCTGGGGAAAACGGTAAATGTCTATCCCAAATGGTCAGTATTAAAGAGGATAGGTCAGACCACAATTTCGACACCTGCGGGCATTCCCATAAGCAATGTCAGAGGTCTGCACCCTGTAGTTGACATGTCGGAATTGACAGCCAATAAGCCCTCTAGTAAACAGGGGGCGATATCAGAGTCACCAAGTTTAGAGGACCATTTGGCAAGAGCTGTGGCCCCCCGTCCCTTTAACGCTATATCCCTGATGGTTGCGTAGATCAGCGAAAGGGAACGGTGGGACTGTGTGTTCCCCAACAATTTGTCAAAATCATTAGGTTTTTCTACCGTCGCATAACCTCTCACCACACCATGAAAAAAGGAGCATAATTGATTATACAGCCACTGATGGGAATCGGGAAGGGTATATTTGCTCTGGAATTCCCCCCAGCTCATGAACACTCCAGTGGATTCAGTCAAGAAATCAGCAAACTGAGTGATACCCAGCGATTTCCAATTGTTGCCTATCGGACTATTGGTACAGTGATCAAGCGCAGGGGTGCTCCACAACTGAAAGTGTCTAGAAAGACACCAAGGCATCCCACACATTTTACGGAGCGCCTTCCACATTGCCAATGTGTCACTAAATAGTACATTCTTTCTCAATGAGCCAGGGATATCTTTATAAGGTAAATGAAACAGGGTGGACAGTGAACCCAGCGGGCAGAGACCCCTCTCCAAGGGCGTGTTTGAAAAATGAGCGGTATCAAAGATCCAGTCCCGGACATGTCTAAAAATAGCTGACAAATTATATAGACGAGCATTAGGCATTTGCAATCCCCCCTTCTCTCTTGCTAGACATAAAGTGTCATAGGCTACTCTTGGGCGTTTACCTACCCAAATAAACCTTGTAAAACTAGCATGGAACCTTTTAACATCAGTATGGCGTAATAACAGGGGAATTGTCTGCAGCGGATAGAGGATTTTTGGGAAGCTCATCATTTTAATTAATTGCACCCTACCATAAAACGAGAGAGGCAGGTTCTGCCATCTGTGCAACTCACCTTCAATTTTCGCAAACAAGGGGGGATAGTTTAGAGTATACAGGGAGAGTGTAGTGCGACCTAACTTTATACCTAAGTAAGAGATATATTTCTGAGCTACTTGAACCAAGGGCACCCGGGCAGGATCATGAGATCCCGAACCTAAAAATAGCAGTTGACTTTTATCTAAATTCACCTTGTAGCCCGATAAAGAGCCAAAAGTGAACAAGGCTCTAAAAACAGCCGGCAGCTGGGTCTCTGGTTAGTTTAGATATAGCAGTATATCATCAGCAAAGCAGCTAATTCGCACCTCCTCCGACCCCACCATAATACCTTCATAGATGCTGTGCTGAAGAAAGTACTGTGCCAGCGGCTCCAAGGCCAAGTTAAAAAGCAGGGGTGAGAGGGGGCATCCCTGTCTTGTGCCCTTCTGTAGTGGAAATGGGGTAGAAAGATACCCCGGTAGATGTATTCTAGATACAGGATTCTTATATAAAGCCGACAAAAATGTTCTAAAACTACCCGTTAACCCCATTTTGTTCAGTACCAACTCCAGCCAAGACCAGTAAACATTATCGAAAGCCTTTTCGGCGTCTAAAGACAATAGTGCTGGAGCCCGGCTGGAGTATGGACGAGACGTCACCGCCCCTTGAACTGCTAGAACTGTCCGTATATTGAACACGGCAGCTCTATTTTTAATAAAACCAACCTGATGCGTCCCTATCAGGGATGGCAAATACATTGCCAGCCTGTCTGCTAGTATTTTGGACAAGAGTTTAATATCGACATTTATTAAAGATATAGGGCGGTAGGCGCTAGGTTGAGAAGGGTCCTTCCCCATCTTATGTAGGACCTTTATATGGGCCAAATTGCCAGATGGGGGTAACATCCCCACCGACAACGTACTATCATACACTGCTAATAATACTGGACTAAGCTTCTCACGTAGAATCTTAAAAAATTCCCCCGTAAAGCCGTCGGGTCCAGGTGCCTTACAGCTTTTCAAGCGGGAAATCGCCTGAGTAACCTCCTCCAGCGTAATAGGAGCATTAATCCAGTCTCTATCCTCCGCAGACAATTCAGGAAGTGTAATGGAACTCAAAAATCTATCCCCTGCAGCAGTATCTATATCTTGGGCCGTATAGAGGTCTTGATAAAATTGACGAAAAACCTCCACCACATCCCTAGGCTGCTTATGCAGGGTGCCAGCCTTATCTCTAAGGGGCCGGATGGGCTCTAGGGGCCGCTGACCACGCGCCATATTGGCCAATAATTTCCCAGACTTGTTTCCAAACCTGTAAAACTCCGCCTTAAACTGGTCCCTGTAGTAGGAATCCACCGCAGCCCGAGAGAGTTCAAAATCATGCTGCGCTTGAACCCATATGTCTTTCTTTACTGGAGTTGGATCATCTAAGAAAGAAGTATAGGTTTGTCTCAGTTGCGTAGTCATGCGATCATAATTGTCCCTAGCCAATTTCTTATGGTGGGCAACATGTGCTATAATTTTCCCCCTCAACACCGCCTTACCAGCTTCCCAAAACAAATGAGGGTCGTCCCTATGTGTCTCGTTAAACATGGCATATTCCTCCCACCAGTGGCTTAGTAGTTGGACAAAAGACTCATCTTTAGCTAGCATAGCAGGGAATCTCCAAACCCTATCTCCTCCCGGGGGTACTGCTGGGGTCAAAGACAATCCCACTGGTGCATGATCTGAGATAATTATGTCATAAATGTGTTCAGATTGGACATGCGACAAAAGGGGATGGGAAATAAACAGGTAGTCCAGGCGTGACCAGGACAGGTGAGGGTGTGAAAAATGTGTGTACTCTCGTTCCATAGGATTCAGATGTCTCAACTAGCCCCGTAGTGTGAAGGAGTGATTGTAAATATAGTTCCATGTGTGGTGTACTACCCACATCTCGTCTCCTGTCCTCCGCTGCATTGACTACAGTATTAAAGTCTCCGCCCACCACTATAAATCTTTCTGTGTCCGTCAAAATGTGCGAGGCCAGAGCATCAAAAAAAATGGCTTTCCCAGACTGAGGACCATACACATTGTATATGCTATAAGAAGTATCCCCTTCCATCAAAAGGACATGTTGCAGCAACCCCTCCACATCTTCCCAATGTGCTTTAACACTGTGTACCAGTCTCCTATGTATCAGGATCAATACCCCCCCTTTTCTATTTACATCTGGGGACCCCAGAACGCGTCCCACCCACATTTTCTGCATTCTCACAAAATCCTCTGTAACTAAATGCGTCTCCTGAAGAAGTGCCACATCCGCCTTCAGTTTTTGTAGATGGCGTAAAACAGACGAACGCTTCTCAGGAGAACGCAAGCCCTTAGTATTCCAAGAAATAATTTTCATATGGAGGATAGGAAAATACGAGTAAAAGACCTAGGTCTACCTGTAATACAAGTAATGGTAAGAGCAAAAGGCAAGTAAATAAACCTAGTGAGGTGCAGCCTCCCCGGGAGAAAACCCAAAAAACAAAAAACACAGACATATAAATGGCAATAACACAGAACCAATCCCTGTCTATGGTAAATCCCATAGATCTAAGCGAGATAGGGAGATTAAGGACTTCACTTCTTCCGCGGACCTCCACTGGGTTCCCGCAAACCCAACTCATCAGTACACCTCTTAGCAGTACAAAGCAAACCAGAAGAGGCTCCGGCCCTGAACCTCTGGGATGGTGATAAGATGACAGTGTCAAGGCCATGTGAGAACAGGCAGGAGAAAAGTAAAAAGGTAAGTGGATGGAAGAGAAGGAGGCAAGGAGTAATAGAAAAGTAGGAGGGATGGGGGGGAGAAGGTAAGGTGTAGGGTAAAGAGGTGGGGGGCAACAGAGGGTGAGTAGAGGAGAAGAGTAGGGGGGGGGCGGGGGGGGGGGGAATGGGGAAAGGAAAGAGGAGGGGGGGGAGGGGGAAGGTGGGGAAAGGGAAAGAGTGAGCACCCAGGTAGCTAAGCTGCCACAGTGAGTCCTGAGCAGACCATAACTGTAAAATAATCAGCATGAGCGCAAGGAACAGTCACAAAGTCCAGAATAGAAGAAGAAAAAATAAAAATAAAACGGGATACAGTATATTTCTCACGTGCAGTCGAGGGGAATCATGAAGCAGTCCATCATAGTTCAGGGAAAGAGCGTCCCAAGGAGAAGGTCACACTAGTCCGCAGAGCAAAAAAGAAAAAAAATTCCACAGTCCCTGGAATCAGTCAGAATCAGGTCACTCCATCGCAACTGGCGGATTAGGAGGGCTTGCATGGCGTCGTCTCTTATTCTTCTCCGACAAAGCAGTCCCTGCAACTGTGGCTCTCAAATTCAACGCCGCCATTGCATCTTCAGGCGTAGTAAAAGATTCAGTAGTGCCATCTAACTTGAAAACTCGGAGCACTGCAGGGTATTGTAGAGTGAACTTTCTCTGTTGAGCCACCAGTTGCGAGCAAACTGGAGAAAACGCCTTGCGCCTCTTTGCCACCTCCGCTGAGAAATCATTAAACAGCAACACCTTGTGACCACGTACCATCAGAGGAGATGTCAGCTTTTTGTAGGTAGAGAGAATCAAAGCCTTGTCCGCATAGTTTAAGAATTTCGTGATCACTTGTCTTGGTCTGTTATCAGCATTAGCAACAGAAGAGGCCGCAGGTTGTCTTACAGGGCCCAGTCTATGATCTCTCTCCACTGAGACGGTATTGATTCAGGTAAACCCACCAGTCTCAGGTTGCTCCTGCGGGAGCGATTTTCTAAATCATCTGTCTTTTCCTCTAGAGCTTTAGTGAGTTGAGCAGACTGCTGCAGTTTTTGTTTAGCAGACATCATCTCCTCCGCCATTACATTCATCCGCTCCTCCAGGTCAGCTATCTGGGAGGTATGTAGGGACACCTCTCCCTGGACATGGGTAAGGGCAGAGGCAATAGAGGCATCAATTTGCAGTTTTAAATCAGGCAGGAGCATTTTCGTTACCTCCGCTGCCATTAGAGTGGCCAGTGACTGAAATGAGAACGGCAGTCCCGGAATCATGGCTTCCTCTGACCCAGCCAGCAGGCTTGCCAGTGATCCCGCTGTTTCAGTGAGTGGAGTCATGGGGAGCTCTCCGGCAGGGGCGCGAATCACCGCCATCTTCCCGGCCCCCAGCTCTCCACAGGGCTGTAATTGCGTCCCCGTTCTCTGGCCCTGCCCGTCCCCGCTCCTTTGTACAAAGCGGTCCATCTGGTGCCTGCCGCACTCCACTAACCTCCGGCCCCAGACGGGTAGGAAAAGATTGCTGGATGAGGTGTTAGGAGCGGGTGGACGAAGCGGTGCGGCCGGAGCTCTCTCTCGCCGTACCTCACATCCGCGCGCCGGAGCCGGAAGTCCCAGATGTCACTTGTGATGAAGTGGATGACCACGTTCACCAATTGATGAAGGCAGATGGGTTCGAGACATGACCACTAGCTGATACGGGGGGAGCTCAGGCCTCTCGCTGCGACTCCTGCTGCCATTCACTCATAGTCTGTTACGACATCTGCCTGATGAATTTAGGCCTCTGCCACTCCTCTGTGCACATACTGGCACATCTCAGCCTGACATACTTAGTGTATATATGAGGGGAGTACAATACGCTTAACTATGCTTAAAACAGTGTTTGCCTAGAATAGCCACAGGTGTGTATTTTTGACTGTCCTTTCACAGTATCTAGGCCCTTGACAGAATAACAGGTACAAAATAGTACATTACTATGATGTAGGTATGTGGTGCATCTTCTTCCCCAGCCTCAGCCTCTCTGCTCCGGCACACGTGTCCCCGTCTCCTAGGGCGCGCGTGTGCCGGAGCTTTAATATTTAAAGGGCCAGTGCGCTCATTAGTGTAATTCCCCTGTGGCTCATTGATAAATTCCTCCACCCTCCTCACTTACCTGCTGGATCTTTGTTGCCTTGTGCCTGAGAAAGCATTCCTGAGAGTTGTCTTACTGTGTATCTGATCCTTTGCTCTGTGACTTGACCTTGCTCCTCTGCCACCTGCCTACTGACCTCCTGCTACGTCCTGACTACACTACTTTGCCGCCTGCCTTGACCTTCTGCTATCCTGACTGTGAGCTGCCTTTTCCCTACTGTGCCTCGCATCTCCTCAGCTGCCTGTGTGGTCGAGCCATGCCAGGGGTAGCACCTTAGACTCCGCTCCCTGGTACGGTCTGAGTCATCTGCCACACAGGTCCAGCTGATCCACATCCACCAGAGTTCCTGTCTTCTGAAATGTGAGTGTTACAGTAAGATCCGGCCATGGATCCTGCTGAGGTACCCCTGCCTGAAGTCGCGGATCGTCCCTCCGTTGTGGTACGTCAGTCACAGTAGTTGGCCCGAGAGGCTCATCAACCTTCTCAACTTTCAGCTATGATGCAACAGTTTTTGGCATTGCAACAGCAGCAGGTACCACAACCTGGCCCACTCCTACCACCAGCTCCTGCAGTGTCTTCTGGTTTCCAGCTACATCTGCCTTTACCTTCCAAGTATGATGGGGATTCCAAGTCATGCAGAGGCTTTGTTACACAGTGCTCCATGCACTTGGAGATCATGTCTAAACTGTTTCCGATGGAACGTGCAAAGGTGGCCTTTGTCATTTGTCTTCTGTCCGAAAAAGCCCTGGCCTGGGCTACACCCCTTTGGGACTGCGGGGAACCAGTAGCTTCCAACTTGACGGCTTTTCTGGCAGAATTTCGCTGTGTCTTTGAGGAACCAGCATGTGCCTCTTCTGCTGAGACGGCTTTGCTGAACCGATGTCAAGGGAATTCTTCAGTTGGTGACTACTCGGTTCAATTCCACATTCAAGCCTTAGAACTTGCATGGAATGATGAGGCCTTGTGTGCCACATTCAAAAAAGGACTGTCTAGCAGGATTAAAGATGCCCTTGCACCACGTGATCCTCCATCTTCTTTGACTGAACTTATCCACTTGGCAAAACATATTAATGTGCGTTTTGTTGAAAGGCAGGAAGAACTGCGCTTAGAGAGGGAACCTGCCCGAACACGGAGATATTCTCACTTGGCACCTGTGTTTCAACGTCCACCTATGCAGTTTCCTGCGCCTCTTGCCGAAGAGGCTATGCAAGTGGATCGTTCCCATCTTACGCAACAGGAGTGATCACGACGACTCAGTGAGAATTTGTGTTTGTATTGTGCTAGCCCCTAACACTTCCTCAAAGACTGTTCTGTTCGTCCACAGTATCCGGGAAAACGCTTGCACCTAAGGCACGTAGGAGAGGCGTGAATGCCACCTCTCCTTGCTTAACTATTTCTGTACAAGTCTTCGCTTCTACAAAGTCTTCTTTCAGTGCTACAGAATTTTGGGATTCTGGATCAGCAGGTGACTTTATTGATGCTTCTTTGGTCCACAAGTAGCATCTTCCTGTCACTCGGCTTGCCAAGCTTTTGTTCATCTGCTCTGTTAATGGACAAAATCTGGACTGTATTGTTCACTTCCGTAGTGAATCTCTTGTCATGCAAGTGGGTGTATTGCATAAAGAAAAGATTAAATTCTATGTACTGCCACACTGTACTTCAGAGATTCTTCATGGCCTTCCTTGGCTGCAACACCATTCTCCACACCTGGATTGGAGAACTGGAGAAATTATTCGCTGGGGACAATCCTGTCAAAATCTTTGCCTCCAATCAGTTCAGTCTAAAAGTCCTCTCCTTTACCTGGTCTGCCACCACCTTACCAAAATTTCTCAGATATTTTCTGCAAGAAACAGACTGAGTCTCTGCCTCCACATCATCCTTACGATTGCTCTATTGATCTTCTGCCTGGTACCACTCTATCGGTTCCTGAGACCGAAGCCATGGCTGAGTATATCCAGGAGAATCTCCAAAAGGGATTTATCCGTAAGTCCTCTTCTCCTGCTGGAGCTGGTTTCTTCTTTTTTGGAAAGAAGGATGGTTCACTCCGTCCATGCATTGACTACAGGGGACTTAACAAAATCACAGTCAAGAACTGTTACCCTCCACTTCTTCTCTCAGAACCTTTTGACCATCTACGTGGTGCCAAAATCTTCTCCATATTGGACTTACGTGGAGGGTATAACCTCATTCGTATCCACAAGGGAGATGAATGGAAAACGGCCTTCAATACACATGACGGAAATTTTGAGTATCTCGTAATGCCATTTGATCTCTACAATGCTCCAGCCATTTTTCAAGAGTTTGAAAATGATATCTTCAGTGATCTTCTCTACACCTGTGTTGTCGTATACCTAGATGACATCCTGATCTTCTCTTCCAACTTAGAGGAGCATCGTACTCATGTTCGTCTGTTTCTTCAGCAATTAAGGAAGAATCATCTCTAAGCCAAACTGGAGAAATGCCTGTTCGAGAAATCTAGTCTTCCATTTCTTGGCTACATTGTCTCTCATCAGGGCCTGCAGATAGATTCAGATAAATTGTCTGCAGTATTGGATTTGCCTCGTCTTTCGGGCCTACGTGCTATTTAATGCTTTCTGGGATTCGCAAACTATCATCGTCAATTTATACCACATTTTTCATCCTTGGTTTCAAGTTCCAATTGTGGCTCTCACTAAGAAGGCATCTAATCCTAACTTTTGACCTCAAGAGGCTGAAGAGGCCTTCTCCCGTTTAACCCCTTAAGGACCCAGCCAATTTTCAGTGTAGAACCCGGCCATTTTTTGCACATCTGACCACTGTCACTTTAACCCCATAAGGACCAGGCCCATTTTGGCCTTAAGGACCAGACCAATTTTATTTTTGCATTTTCGTTTTTTCCTTCTCGCCTTCTAAAAATCATAACTCTCTTATTTTTCCATCCACAGACCCATATGAGGGCTTGTTTCTTGTGTCACTAATTGTACTTTGTAATGACATCACTTATTTTACCATAAAATGTACGGCACAACCAAACAAATATTATTTATGTGGGAAAATTTAAAAGAAAAACGCAATTTAGCAATTTTGGAAGGTTTTGTTTTCACACTGTACACTTTCCGGTAAAAATTACATGTTTTCTTTATTCTGTGGGTCAATACGATTAAAATGATACCCATGTTATATGCTTTTCTATAATTGTACCACTTAAAAAAATCGCAAACCATTTTAACAAAATTAGCATGTGTACAGCCGAGCGCTCCGGGTCCCGCTGCTTCCCCGGAGCGCTCGCGGCGTTACTCTGCTTGCAGCGCTCCGGTCGGCGCTGCTGACCGAGAGCGCTGCTACCCTGTCACCGGAGGGGATGCGATCCGTGGGACGGGACGTGCCCGTTCACCGATCGCATCCCATGTCCCTTCTTACCCGCTCCGTCCTTCCTCTGTCCCTGCCCGGCGTGCGGCCCCGCTCTCTAGGGCGCGCCGGCTCTCTGAAATTTAAAAGGCCAGTGCACCACTAATTGGTGCCTGGCTTAATCTAGTCTAATCACTCTTTCCCCTATAAAACATCACTTCCCCTTCCTGTCCCTGCCGGATCTTGTTGCCTAGTGCCTAGTGAAAGCGTTCCAGTGTGTCCTTGCCTGTGTTTCCAGAATCTCTGCTGTTGCCCCTGACTACGAACCTTGCCACCTGCCCTGACCTATCTGCTACATCTGACCTTGCCTTGCCTTGTCCTTTTGTACCGCGCCATCTCAGCTGCCAGAGAGGTTGAGTCGCTACTGGGAGGAACGACTTGGGGGTTACCTGCCGCAGCAAGTCCATCCCGCTTTGCAGCGGGCTCTGGTGAATACCAGTAACCCCTTAGACTCCGTTCCCCTGGTACGGCCCACGCCATCACCTCTCTGGTTCAGAGGATCCACTTCCAGTGTCCTCACCTTCCACCAACCCGGATCCTGACAGCATGTTTGAAATTGCCCTATTTTGACCACCTATAACTTTCAAATTTTTCCGTATATGGGGTGATATGAGGGCTCATTTTTTGTGCCATGATCTGTAGTTTTTATTAGTACCACTTTTGCTTAGGTTTTTGCTTTTTATTAATTTTTTATACATTTTTTTGAATAAAATGTGACAAAAAACATCAATTTTGGACTTTTAAATTTTTTTTTACACTTACGACGTTAACCATACGGGATAATTAACAATATATTTTAATAGTTCAGACTTTTACGCACGCGGCGATACCAAATATGTGTATTAATTATTTATTTTACGCCTTTTGGGGGGTAAAATGGGAAAAACGGACGTTTTCCTTTTTTTATTGGGGGAGGGGATTTTTCACATTTTTTTTACTCTTTTTATGTCCCCATAGGGAACTATTCATAGCAATCATTTGATTGCTAATACGGTTCAGAGCTATGTATAGGACATAGCACTGCTCAGTATTATCGGTGATCTTCTGCTCTGGTCTGCTCGATCTCAGACCAGAGCAGAAGACCCCGGGAGACGGCCAGAGCCAGGTGAGGGGACCTCCGGCCACCATGCTGGATGATCGGATCACTTTCGGATCTGTATTGATTACGGCATCTGATGGGTTAATGGTGGACATCCGCGCTATTGCGGATGTCCGGCATTACTGGCGGGTCCTTGGCTGCTGATAGCAGCCGGGACCTGCCAGGCATGACGCGAGCACCGCATCGGTGCTCGCGATCATGGCGCGTAAATGTACGTCATATAGCGTTAAGTACCACATCACCATGACATACCATAACATACCTGTACGCCCTGGGTCCTTAACTGGTCAAAGTCTGCGCTTTCCTCTACTCCCATGCTTACAAGACCTGATCCGGAGAGGCCCTTTGCTTTGGAGGTTGATGCCTCATCTATTGGAGCGGGTGCTGTTCTTACTCAGAAAAACGGCAAGGGAAAGACTGTTACTTGTTGGTTCTTCTCCAAGACCTTCTCTCCTGCTGAGAGGAATTACTCCATTGGAGATCGTGAACTCCTAGCTAGCTTTGGAGGAATGGCGACATTTATTGGAAAGTTCTTCTCATCTGGTCAGCATCTACTCCGACCATAAGAATCTTTTATATCTTCAGTCTGCTCAGCGATTGTTCTTTTCCAGGATCAACTTCTTCATTCACTTCCGTCCAGCAGACAAGAACTTCAGGGCTGATGCTCTCTCCAGGTCCTCTGACGTAATTGGTTTGGACTCCACGCCTAAGCATATTATTCCTCCAGACTTTTTGATTCCTGCCACTCCTACTGAAATTCAGCAAGTTCCTCCCAGAAAATCCTTTGTGCCCGCCAGATTGAGACTCAAGGTCCTGAAATGGGGTTATTCTTCCTTGACAGCAGGACATCCTGGAATATGCAAGACTCTACTTCTTATCTCCCGGCACTACTGGTGGCCCCATCTTGAACGTGATATTTCTGATTTTGTTCATTCCTGTGAAACTTGTGCCCATGACAAAACTCTTTGACCGAGACCTGCAGGACTCTTACAGTCTTTACTCAACCCAAAACTCCCTGGTCCCATATCGCCATGGATTTCATCACCAATTTGCCACCATCTCCTAATAACACTGTCACCTGGGTCGTTATAGATCAGTTCTTCAAGATGGCTCATTTCATTTCTTTACCAGGTCTTCCTTCTGCCCAGCATCTGCGAAGTACTTCTTGTTGCATGTCTTTTGTTTACATGGTCTTCCTCAGCATATCGTTCCTGATAGCGGTGTGCAGTTTGTCTCTGGCGAGCCCTTTGTAACCGTCTGGACATCAATCTGGACTTCTCCTTGGCCTACCACCCTCAGTCCAACGGTCAGGGATAAAGGGGTTAATCAAATCCTAGGGACTTATCTTCGGCATTTTGTTTCAGCTCGCCAAGATGATTGGGTCGACCTTCTTCCCTGGGTTGAATTCTCATATAATCATAAGGATTCCGAGTCCACGAGGTCGTCTCCCTTTTTTGTTGTCTACGGACTCCATCTCCGTCCTCCTCTTCCTCTCCCAATCTCCTCCGGTGTGCCTGTTGTTGATGAGCTGGTCCGTGACTTCTCTACCATCTGGCAACAGACCCGACAGTCGTTATCTCAGGCTTCCTTTCGCATGAAGGCGCAAGCGGATAATAGTAGAAGACCACCTCCGTCCTTCTCTCCTGGTGACATGGTGTGGTTTTCATCCAAGTACATCCGCTTCAAGTTCCCCTGTTACAAGCTTGGTCCTCGCTACCTTGGTTCCTTCCAGATTCTACAAAAAAATCAACCCTGTCTCATACAAACTCTGTCTACCTGCTACGTTACGTATTCCTAATTCCTTCCACTTCTCTCCTCCTCCTTGTCATAAACCGGTTTTCTCAGAAGAATCTTGTCCCCACACCTGTCTATGGCTCTTCTAACATCTTCAAGGTTAAAGAGATTCTTGATACAAAAACTGTGAAAGGAAAACATTTTTTTTTGGTCTGGGAGGGTTAAGGTCCTGAGGAGAGATCTTTGGAGACTGAGGAGAATATCCTGGACCGTGACCTTCTCAGGAGTTTTCTAACTCGTAAAAAGAGGGGGAGACCATAGGGGGGGTACTGTTATGTTATGCGCTCCGGCCGCACACACTGGCTGTGAGCACATGGTCCTGTTACCTGCTGCTGCTGGCGGGGCTGGGACTCGCATCGCGGGATGCGCCCGCATGTGAGGCCCAGTTCGTCACTCACCTGGTTCTTCTCCTGCCCCAGCCTCTGCCTCTCTGCTCCGAAGCGTCTATCCCAGTCCCCTAGGGCGCGTGCGTGCCGGACCTTTAAGATTTAAAGGGCCAGTGCGCTCATTAGTGTAATTCACCTGTGGCTCATTGATAAATTCCTCCACCCTCCTAACTTCCCTGCCGGATCTTTGTTGCCTTGTGCCTGACAGAAAGCATTCCTGAGAGTTTCTTTACCGTGTATCTGATCCTTTGCTCTGTGACTTGACCTTGCTCCTCTGCCGCCTGCCTACTGACCTTCTGCTATGTCCTGACTACGCTACTTTGCCGCCTGCCTTGACTTTCTGCTATCCTGGCTACGAGCTGCCTTATCCTATGGAGTTTAATGAAGCAATTTGTGCAGTAGAATTGTGGCTATATTCACATTCGTGGCAAATCAAATATTTCATGAAATTAGTAACAAATTCGAGTTTGTCAGCTTCGATTCGCTCATCTCTAGTGAAGACCATGAGGCTGCCTCACTGATCTGGTCTAAGGGAAGAAGACTTCTCTCTGCATAAGAGTTACCCAACAACTCAAGTCAACCCAACAAGTCAAGTGAGCCATCACAAAGATATTGGGCCATAAGGCTAGGTTTTCACATTTCACTTTTTTTTTGGGGGGGGGAAACTGCCGCAGCAGTTTTTGAGCCAAAGTCAGAATTGGATCCAGTAGGGAGGAGAAGTAGATGTCATTCTTGTATATTTCCCATTCCTTGTAAATGCACTTTTGGCTTTGGCTCAAAAACTGCAGTAGCAGTTTTCTAAAAAAAAAAAAAAAAATGTCAGAAAAAACCTGTGTCGAAACCTAGCCTAAAGGATTCTCTGATTGCCTCCCTGATCCACCCACTAAGAGTAGGTTCAGCGACTTTGAAATCTCCATGATTTTTACCAAAAGGGACAAGGAGTTTTTTTCACTACTAAATACCCTGGACCTTCTAATGTATATAAGCAAAGCCATCTTGAGGCATCCAGAAAAAAGTAGAGTACTCTCTTACGCAGAGGATGGATTTGGAGAGAAAGTTTGTAAAGAAATTACCTGATTCATGTTCTTGAAACATGATACTTCTTTGTTACCTGCGAAGCATGGCAGTGCCCACATATGCTAGGAAGAGTCTGAGGGACAGCCGGAGAAAAAAGCAAAAAATTAGGTAAAAAGAGGAGAAAACGAAACTCCCATGCACAAAGACAGGGTTCTTAGGGACCGGTGGAGCTCTTCCTCTCCCTCTTTATACATGGGATAGCAGGGGATATTATTATTCTTTTGACATTTATTGGTAATTAAATGTATTGCATTACCGGTCCTATCAGTCCATAGGGGGAGAATACCGCATATGTGCTGCTGGTAGGGTGAGGAGAACAAGATTTCTCACTATTTTCTTGCCACCTATAAGGCAACAGAATGATGAATCTGGCTTTATGGGACATATTTATAAATATTGTTGTAAGAAGAACAGTGTCTAAAGGAAAACCAAAAAGTTATGTACTTTGAAAAGTTTTTTTTTAGCCCCTAGTACCTTTAAAAAATATGTATATGTAACAAAAAAGGTTTAAAAATGTGCCAGTGGTACTTATTTGGAGGAGACTAGATAATTGAAACTGTATAGACTAATATGTGAAACCAAAGGCACATATCCTTAACCTCTTGGGGACTGAGGGTTTTCCTGTTTTTGCACTTTTGTTTTTTCCTCCTTACCTTTTAAAAATCATAACTCTTTCAATTTTGCACTTAAAAATCCATATGATGGCTTCTTTTTTGCACCACCAATTCTGTCTTTGCAGTGACATCAGTCATTTTACCCAAAAATCTACAGGGAAATGGAAAAAAAATTATTGTGCGCCAAAATTGAAGAAAAAATGCCATTTTGTCAATTTTGGGGGCTTCCATTTCTACGCAGTAAATTTTTCGGTAAAAATGACACCTTATCTTTATATTGTAGGTCCATACGATTAAAATGATACCCTACTCATATAGGTTTGATTTTGTCGTACTTCTGGAAAAAATCATAATATGCCGGAAAATTTATATGTTTAAAATTGTCATCTTCTGGCCCCTATAACTTTTTACTTTTCTGCATACGGGATGGTATGAGGGCTAATTTTTTGCGCCGTGATCTGAAGTTTTTAGTGGTACCATTTTTGTATTGATTGGACTTTTTGATCACTTTATATTCATTTTTTTCATTATATGAAAAGTGACCAAAAATACACTATTTTGGACTTTGGAATTTTTTGCGCATACGCCGTTGACCGTGTGATTTAATTAACAATATATTTTTATAATTCAGACATTTCCACACGTGGCGATACCCCATATGTTTATTTTTATTTACACAGTTTTTTTTTTTTTTTTATGGGAAAAGGGGGGGTGATTCAAACGTTTATTAGGGAAGGGGTTAAATGATCTCTATTCACTTTTTTTTCCACTTTTTTTGCAATGTTTTTTTGCAATGCTCCCATAGGGGGCTATAACACTGCACACACGTATCTTTTACATTGATCAATGGTTTCTCATAGCAAACCATTGATTAATGACTCTGCCACTTGACT
Source organism: Hyla sarda (assembly GCF_029499605.1). Classification (NCBI taxonomy): domain Eukaryota; kingdom Metazoa; phylum Chordata; class Amphibia; order Anura; family Hylidae; genus Hyla; species Hyla sarda. Next base: position 95,805,812 of record NC_079197.1, read on the forward strand.
GCTCATGCCTGGATCTCAGGCACTGAGCAGTCATTCGGCAATTGGACAGTGAGGAGGAAGGTAGGGTCCTCCTGCTGTCCTGTAAACTGTTCAGGATGCTGCAATTTCACCGCAGCAATCCCGAACAGCTCTCTGAGCTAACCGGCAATGTCTTACTTTCACTTTAGACGCGGCGTTCAACTTTGAACGCCGCATCTAAAGGGTTAATAGCACACGGCACCGCCATCAGTGCCGAGCGCTATTAGCCATGGGTCCCCGTTATAGAAAGGGAGTGGGCGGAGGGCGTATAGGTATGCCCACCGTCCCCAACAGGTTAATATAATCACCACTAAAAAATAAAGTAATGCTTTTTTGCTAAGTGGTTACCCTAGACTTGCCGATGCTAGTGTCCTAGCTGAAAATGTTTCTAGGGGTTTGACAAGTTGGACGAAGAGGTGCACAAAGAGTCAGGAATGAAACGTTTCTTCAATAAATGGAGATCTTTTATAGTGACTCATTTTGACACTCAGGGGATAGCCCATATTGTTTGCCCCTTCCAGTACACAACGTGGCATTGGGACTCAGGGGTTCTCTTGGAGCTCTTGAGCTGCCCACCAGTCGCATGGGTCATATGATTTTCCTATCACTTTTCTCTCATCACTCCGATGTCAAACTATTCCTTTTTGGCTTCTGCCTGCCTGTGGACATGGGGCAAATTGCGGGTGGGGGTGTAGGGGGGGGGGTGTCTGTTACTGATTGGTCTAGGGAATTGATGTATTGCAAATAGGGGAGGTACTCTGCACTGATGGCTCGTTCACTGGGCTTTTAAGGGGCATTGTTTGTTATTTAATTTACTATGCATAGAACGGTCACACTTTCTCTCTCCGTATATTACTTGTGACCACCATATTGTAGTCGATTGCCTGCATGAGGCCTACGAAATAATGACGTCATTGTTTATGTTCAGTTTCCACCATGTTTCATTATTAGGAGTGGCCACTTGCACTACACTGTATTGCAATGTTCCTAATGCCTTTTTGTTTTGTATGTGTTTATAATACTTAATAAATACTTAGTTTGAAAGAAAAAAAAAGAATGGTCACACTATTGTCTTGGGAACCTTCATTTGTACACTTTGTACTTTTTGTACTTCTTGAAATTTGTTTAATAAAAAATATATTAAAAATAATAATGAAGTAGAGTTTTTCTGCATCTGCAAACAACTTGATCTGCTATGGCATTTTCTTTCCATGTGCTTAGAATAGATGCACAAACTCGACATCTCTCATATCTGCACCCACACTGGGTTATCTCTACCATTTCCTACTGCTAAGTTAATGTATTGTGACTTTACTATACATTTTGTTGTATCTCATTGGATGTGTTTTTATATATTTTCATTCTTGGAGTCATAAAAATAGCTTGAAACTATATTTTGAACGACGTTTTCACAACATATTAAAAGCACCCTATTGAGTTATACAGTTCATTTCCATTTCCTACATTTATGAATATTTGAGGGCCAGACAGTAATGCAATTTAAATGGTATCTCATTTAAGGAAATATTATTATGATAACCTATGCCCTACAGTGGATTTTTTATTTTATTTCCTACTATATGATCAATTTATAAATTGTGTTGGAGTATTATATTAAACGTCAATAACTTTCCGAATTTTGAAGGTATATTTTAAAATATTAAAATTGAGTAATTGTTTTTCTACGTTTTGCTTTATAAAGCAACAAGCAACTACATTAATTCGCTGATAAATCCCTAAAAGCCGCTCTATGCTGGCTTTACATGTACTTGCTGGTAGCGGCAATACTCCGCTACGAGCAGACACACTGCGATGTGCGAGTTGCAGTATACTCGCACATCATGGGAGCTCTCTCCCTAGCTCAGAGCAGGGAGAGCGGCCGCCATGTGCGAGTAAGCCACGCACATTGCTGCACTGTGTCTGCTCGTAGCGGCGTATTGCCACTACGGGCAGGCACATATAAAGCCATCATACAGCGGGGCCTTCACCAGCGGATCCGCAGCTAAATACGCTGCGAAAATCCGCCGGTGAGAACGTATTCTAAATGCTACAAACACGGTTGTGCTAGCCTTACAAAACCCTATCGGAAAGTGCATGCCTTATGCATTTAGCACTTTCATGTGCAAAAAGAAGGCTGTACACCAGAACATCGGGTCTATACAATTCTATGTGATTTGTAGTCCTCATTACTATAAAATGTTAAATGATCTTACACTTGCTGTATAGGTACAGTAACAGAACCAAGATTATTTTATAAATACAGTAGCATAACCAAACTTTCTTCATAGATACAGCATTAGAGGAAATATTCCTACATAAATATAATGCTAGATTCAAGCCTGCTGTATAGATACAATGCCAGACCTAATATTACAACATAGATACAAAGATATAACTAAGCGTTATGAATAGATAGAATTCCAGAATGGAGACGAGTACTTAGATGCAGTGCCAAAGTTAAGTTACCTACATATGTAGGATTTTGGAAACAAGGCTATCACATAGATACAATTCTAGAACAAAACTTACTATATCTACAAGATATTAAAATCAAATGTACTACACAGATGCAATACTTAAAGGGGTGATCCATTGGAAAACAAATGTTTTCAAATCAACTTATGCCTGAAAGTTAAAAATGTCACAGTGGAAAAACAAAACAAGCATTTAAAACTTAACATTTAATAATACCCTAATAAAAACACAATACTAATATATATATATATATATATATATATATATATATATATATATATATATATCATTTAATTATGTTATCTAAAGTTTCTCTCTGTGGGATCAAACATAAAAGTCCACCAGTATCAGAGAACAACCCAAAAAACATTGAGGGCCTCTGGTAAAGGAAGAGGAACCAATAATTGAGTACCCTTGTCCCAACGTGTTTTATCTGTAATATTTTATACAGGATCCTCAGGGGACATAAATCTGGGAACAAATAACAGCAGTTTTGTAATGTCTATTTATTTGTTTTTGCATTCATCCATTTCAAGCCCTGTTCAGACCTTGATTTTCATGCATTTTCTGTTTCTGTGCTTTCCTTTCCAGACGTGGAAGAGTTAAGCTTTTCACTCTTGCAAAGCAGGTGTGGCTATATAACTCCAGCTCAGTCTGTATTCTAGCTGCTGATTATTTAGTGCAATACACTTTGTTTGCTTGTGCTATAATGCTGCTATGATGTTTGTGCATTATACTTCTATGTCTGCTAGAGCATTTATCTTGTATTTACCATGTGATATGATCTGAGGTTTTAGCCATGGTTATAGTCTTTTACTGTCCGTGTTACATTAGTTGGTTTTAGGATTTTTATGTCAATTCTGCTATGTCACTGTTCACACTGTGAGTTTTCTTGCATCCGTTTCCTGAGTTTTTGTAACAAGACATCCCTGTGACCTTCTAATGGGACTCAAGATATCTCCGTGCTCCATGGTGGACTCTTGGAGATGGAGTTCTAGTATCAAGACATTCCCGTGTTTTCTGTAAGATAGAGTTTTTATTCCTGTTTGTTCCTGAAGTCTATTCTGACCGTTTTTCAGTCTTGTGTTCTGGACCTAATCTGTTTGTTAGTTATCTGTGTCCAGTGTGAATAGTGTAGTGTTTTATATTTACATCCTGTTTGGTTGATTTGTTCTTTGTACTTGTATTTGAACAGTGTCCTATGTTCTTGATAAGTTTGCCTGTTTAGATTTTGCCCTGTTAGTATTTGTATCCTGTCTGGTATTTCTGATTGCCTAGTAGTTTTCTGTTTCTGGCCTGTGACTACCATATATTATTATTTGTTTTACGCCACTGCACTGTAGAGCAGGTAGGGAACGGCTCCAAGTTGTCGATCCATCGCTTAGGATGGATGGGCAAATAGGCAGGGAGAGTTTTTATGGTCAGTTTAGGGCTGGATATGCTTGATATGCATAATATAGATACACAAATCAAAGAAGCAACAATCGCTAGAATATATACACTGCCACATTGTGATGCTCCATCACCAGACAAATGTAGGCAGGCAAGTGAATCAACAAATTACTCAAAGGATGTTCACTTACACACAGAAAAGCTTGGTAACACTACTGATAGCAAAGAGAAGGTGACAATAAAAAGGATAAAGAAAAACCACGGCCTATGGTTAGGCCACTCACTGTGCCCCGCAACTATATGATGGATGTACAGCTAAAGACCACCGGCAAGAGACTATTATTTGCATGGCATAATACGTGCTTACAGCTGTGCCTGCACCTACCTGGATGATTATGGAGATGTACGTGTGACCACGCATTATGCAAAATGTAAATTCATATGTTGATGTGGTGTTGAGGAGTTTCGTAACAGCACTTCCTTCAGATATGAGAGACCGCTTGGACTTGCTTCTTTAGATTGAATCCTTGGAAATAGATGATAACATTCTCTTGGCAAACATATATGAAGAATCACTGTATAGTGTGATTCCACACAGACTTGGGCTTGAAGCTATTGAATACTTTCTGGGTACGCGTGGCAGTCAATTTGAAGAACATAATCCGCTGATTGTACAATTGATGGATTTTATTTTACAGCATAACTTTTTACTCTTTGACTCTAGATACTAACAACAGCTCAGGGGTATGGCCATGGGGAGCCCACATGCCTCCACATACGCCAATATATACCTGAGCTGGTTGGAGGATACCATCATTTTTTTCAGCTGAGTCAAATGAGTGGATGCAGAACTTAATTTTTTGGTCAAGATATATTGATGATGTGTTTCTGCTATTTTCTGGTACTCAGCCTAAGTTCAAAAGGTTTATGGAGTATATAAATAACAACCAAATCGGTTTATCATTTAAATCTGAGATACATATGGACTCCATAAACTTTTTTGCCTTAAAGATTTTCAAACATGGTAATAAATTGGCATCAACACTGTATCGTAAACCCACCGCCACGAATGTTGGCTCTATAATATTCTGATATATTGATCGCTACATCTATACTCATATGCCTCTGCTAAACGCTATATGCTATTGCTAAAATATTGAAGAAGAACTTTGTTTTCCTTAATTCAAAACATTTCAGCTTGCTCTTTGCCTGTAATTAAGATGAGAACCTTGGGATGGAGCCTGAAGATACAAGAAGTTAGGAGTTGAAGTCTAAACATTGGGCATTTGCCCTTTTAATACTGTAGTTAGTTGCTTGAAGGAACTTAAGTTAACTTTTTTGGGTGCTGTCCTTAAAGCAGATGTTAGACTAGTGCTCTAGGAGTAAAGTGGACCCTGAATCACCACCTAGAAGCAACCTAGCTATCTCTTTCCCTATTACAGCACGAGCAGCTTCTCTGTCCCTCCACTTTCTAAGCCTGCAGCATGAAGGTAAAATGGTGTCCGTGCAGGAGGGTCTGGAAGGGAGGGACTGCTGCTGATTGGCTGTAATGTGTCTGCTGACTCTGACTCACAGGGTCAAAGTTCACCGCAATGTTAAAGTATAGGGGGCGAATCGAACTTCACATATGTTCGCCCGGCGATGCGAACGCGAACATGATAGGTTCTCCGGGAACTGTTCGCCGGCGAACAATTCGTGACATCTCTATTGATCTATTGCCTGGCTTCTCAAGACCTCAAGAAACAAGACTAAGATCACCAGAAACTATGCCAATTACATCCACCCCTAGTGGGGAAACAAATGCACCTGGAACAGCACCATTAAATACCCATCAAAAATATGTCCCTTTCCACCCGGTGGAAATAAATAATCTTATCAGCCAATGCCTTTCTATAGAAGAGTCAAGCAAATCCAACAAACGTACTCATCAGTATAGAAGGATGTACATCTTCTGGTCTCTATTAGGGCTGGAGACGCTTTCTGGCCTATCATCTCCACCAGTTTTGATAGCACTAATATTGTGGTCAGAGACATACTCTTCTGGAACCGAATTTTGCTGACAATTACATGCCTGGGCCAGAGACCACGTAGCCTCCAGCTCTACCAATATATCTGATGCCTCTCAAGAACCTATGGAGACTGCTGAAAAATTCTTCTCCAGACTGCTTAGACTGTTCCAGGATCAAGGTTATGACCTGGAAACCAAATTCCATAAGTCAGCCTTCATCAACACCTTTGTTAGTGGCCTAACTGATACTACAAAGAAGAGACTTATGGATACTAGGCCTGAATATGTGGAACCAAAACAAATCTTACTCATTGTGAAAGCTATTGAAAAACAAAGTGAAGCTGCACCTTCTAAAAAATTATCCGAAGTGGCAATCTGTCAAGATGCACTTACAATGTATAATGGAGCAACCCAACCACAAAGTACTCAATACCCGGTTCAGAATTATGTCCCTCAGGACCAAACAGTTCCTCCTCAGTACCGTGTTCGGAATTATGCACAATGAAGACAATCCGTCAAAAACATCACCTGCTACAGATGTGGTAAAACCGGACATACACTGCAGATCCAAACCTCTTTCTTCCGACAACCAAATGGATTCAGCCACTGCAAGGCCAATGATGTCACAAGACCATTATAATATGGATCAACAACAATGTGGACCTCTCCCTGGATACTCACTACACTTCAAATGAATCAATAATGGACACCCGACAACAGAATAACTCAACAGGATGCACCTAATCGTGTCAGATTCAGAAATCCTCATGAATCCGGATCTGAGCATAATCCTCGCTTCTCCTACTACTCAGACTTCCAACAACTACCTTATGGTCCTTGATAGGACATTGGCAAGCCTGTGCCCACATTGATTTCTCAAGTATCCACTCATACCGACTTTACTAAATCAGGACCAACCTCTTTTGTAAATCTTACCGTCAGTGGCAAAACTCTTCCTTTCCTAGTGGGCACAGGTGCAGCTAGATCTGTAATACTCTCTAACGACCTACCATGCACTTCGCTTCTCTCCTCTGATCGTCTTTCTTGTGTGGGAGTAGATGACACAGCTGTTCCTTCGAATCTCACCCACCCTATACCTATTGGAGCACATCAAGATATCCTTACTGACTCAACCTGTTAGGTGCGGATTTACTCCTAAAGCTCAAAGCCACCTTAAAATATGAGGATGATGGCATGCACCTTGAATTATCTCAACCACTCACACCTGAAGAAGTTTGTATTTTGCAAGCCTCTCCACTGATGGTCATGGATATCGAAACAAGGACTATACCTGATGTCTATCTACAACAAATTCCTGACCGTGCCTGGTCCAAAGGCCCAGAGAAGGTCTTAAAACCCGGAGACAAGATACCTAGAGTACCCCAGTATCCGCTCAAAGCAAACCAAGAAACTTCTCTTTCTGAACAAATTGCAACTCTTCTCAAGAATGGAGCCTTAATCAAATGTGTTTACCCAGCAAACACTACTTTGTTTCCAGTAAAGAAGACACCAAAAGGACAACCTGAGAAGTTCTGCATGGTACATGACCTTCATGCCATTGATGCTGGATACTCCCATTGTTCCCAACCCACATACTCTGCTCAGCTCGATACCACCAGTTGCCAAGTTTTTTTTACTGTTCTGGACTTAACCAATGCTTTCTTTAGCGTTCCATTGCCTCCAGACTGCCAATACCTCTTTGCCTTTACTCAACAAGGAGAACAATACACCTGGACATGCTTGCCACAGGGAGCTCAAAACTCCCCCAATCACTTTTCTCATAGTGTTGAGCAGCATAGGCCATATTCGAATTCGCGAATATTCGCGAATATATGGACGAATATTCGTCATATATTCGCGAATATTCGCATATTCGTAATATCCTCGTTTTATTTTTGCATACGCGAAAAAAATCGCGTATGCGAAAATTTAAATATAAATTAACATAATGCCAAATTCGCATATGCGAAAATTAGCATATTCTAATTTTCGCATATGCGAAAATTCGCACGCCAGTTTCACACAGTACTATTAGAGCCTTCTTTACACCACACAAGCTGGAAGCAGAGAGGGATGATCACTGTGATGTGTACTGTGGGAAAAAAACGAGAAAAAAAACGAATATTCGTAATTACGAATATATAGTGCTATATTCGCGAATATTCGCGAATTCGCGAATATGCGATATTCTCAAATAAAATTTGCTTTGCGAATATTCGCGAGCAACACTATTTTCTCATGCCTTATCCACCTTTCTGGATCCATGGTTATGTGCCCATCCTATTGTGACTTTACTACAATACGTGGATGACCTTCTACTCGCAAGATGAGTGTGCCACCACTTCAGTTGATCTGCTATCTTTCCTTTCTTCAATTAACTGCAAGGTGTCCCTTTAAAAAGTTCAGTGGGCACAACAAAAAGTTGTCTTCCTAGGATATAGTATCTCTCATGGTGCTTAACACCTCACTGAAGACAGGAAGCAAGCCGTACAAGAAATTCCTGTACCTACAACTGTCAAGCAACTACAAGCATTTCTTGATATGATGACTTATTGCCGACAATGGATTCCTGATGCCTCACCACTGATGCAACCTCTGTATGATGTCATTCCAGTTATGACTCAGAAGCAGCCACTATCATGGGAAGCCAGGTACCAGGGATGCCCTTAAAGGATTAGCTGAGCAGTTAGGATCTTCTTCTTCCATGACCTTCCAAAATAGAATGGCCTTAGATATGATGTTGGCAGAGAAAGGAGGAACATGTAAAATGATTGGTGAGACCTGTTGCACTTACATACCAGGCAACACTAGTCCAAATGGTAAGGTTTCAAAAGCCATAAAGAAATTAGACGATTTGTATGTAGAATTGAAGAAGAATTCAGGAATAAATGACCCCTGGGATCAATATTTCTCAGGGTTTGGAGACTGGAAAAAATGGCTTCTACAAGTAGCTATCATTTTAGTGGTTCTTATTGCCATGATAATAATAATTGGATGTTGCATAGTCCCCTGTGTAAAGAAAGCAATAATCTCCACTGTAGAGGCAGCATTTCCAACAGAGATAATGTATATGGATATTGAACCTACTATTTCAACTGACTTGAACCTAATTGGTACATCAGACCCAAGCATGAGCGAGGGAATTTCCCCCATGAGAACAACTATCCTGTATGCGGATGGCTCAATGGCAAACCCAGCAAAGTAGGGCAAACATAAAATCACAGGTAAAAGACAAGTCTGAGTACAAAGGGGGGTGGTTCATAAGGAGCCACTTGTCTCAAACCAGTGAAGCATCCCATACCCCTTTCTCCACCTGAACCTGGGATTATTGGGCTGAGCACACCATACGGAAAGCTAGAAAGAAACACAGTTCTTAGTGGGGAATTGTTGGGACTGTACTATTCTGATATATTGATCACTATATCTATACTCATATGCCCTTGCTAAATGCTATATGCTATTGCTAAAATATTGCAGAAGAACTTTGTTTTCCTTAATTCAAAACATTTCAGCTTGCTCTTTGCCTGTAATTATGATGATAACCTTGGGATGGAGCTTGAAGATACAAAAAGTTAGGAGTTGAAGTCTAAACATTTGGCTTTTGTGGAAGGATGGGAAAATCTAAAGATAGAGAAGTTGCAACATAAGTGACCTATGCTACGCCATGCTCAAATGACCAATCAGCATATAAAATGATGATTTGATGCGATAGTTCAACCCTCCCCTTTTTGTTAATTATAAAAATGAAAGTGATTTTTTAATAAAACTCCTTGGGAGTCAGGGCTGAGAAGGGGATTCATACCAAAATTGTCTGGTATGAATGTCGACACTCAGCAAGATAACACAGCGGTAGTCACTCCCAGTTTAAGGCCTCACCTTAAGGCATCCTTGACACTAATAGTTTGCTTTTGTAATGGATGTGTATGTGTATATATATACATATATATATATATATATATATATATATATATATATATATATATATATATATATGTTTATGTACGTGTATACATAAAATGCCCATTTTGCACAAAGCCACCCATCCCCCTCATGCTACTCTGCTCCTTGCTCACCCCCTCCCATCTGCTCACCCCCTCCCATCGAGTAGAGTTCCTGGACAAAGACTTCATAGCCCACCAAACATTTCATGGTATGCCTTATATGGTATGCCACAGCTATACTTATCCCCCTAGTGAGGGTGGCAACTTATGCTAAATACAGAGATTATATAACCAAGTGAACTGCCTAATAAAGGTTAGAAGTATTTGAAACTGACATGGCTCCATTGGATTTACTTTGGTGTACACATTCTGATTTGGCAGGGAGTAAGATAGTTACAAGGTAACTGATAAAATCCATATCAGTTTTGGCGCCCGAACAGGGACCTGTGTTTTTGATCATAATCCAGTCACGGAAAATTGGCATCATTTTGCATCAAAAGAAATGGAGCAGAGGGCAGTGGATCATCTCCAAGAGTACGGTAAGGACACCTTCTTGTACCTAGCCTCTTTTGGTTTATCTTAGTGCTTTAAGTTGACTGGCTTGTGACGAACTGGAGACAGGTAATTCTCACCTAGTGTCATTAACCTTGTACCTGTCATAAAGTAACTATCTACTGCCCGAGTGTGTATGAAATATGAGTGAGTTAGTATGCAGGATCCTGGCAGGAGAGACTTGGTCATAATTGGGGAATGAATTGCAAAGTAAATTGTTGTAAGTAGCCATTGCGTGTCTAGGACAGAGTTTGTTACAAAATAGGCATGGCATGGCTAGGACAAGGTGTATGCAGAGTCTGTCATAAGTAGGCGGCAGGTCTAGAACAGAGTGGGGCAGAGCACCGGTTATACTGTTTGTTATAAGTAGACACTGGAGGTGAGTCTAGGACAGGGTGTATACATGGGACTTTCCGCAATATTCCTGGGACCTGTTCATTGCAACTTATGGTGCATGTGTCATGTCATGTCTTCATGTGTCCATGGATTATTGTTCAATTAGCTAATTCAGACGAAGAGAGGGAGTAGATCTTCCCTTTCTAATACTAGACTTAGTTTAAAAAAAAAAGGAAGAACTGCATTTAAATGTGTTTGTTGATTGAAAGTGCAGGAGGGGTTGAGAGGGTTTAGTTGTGCAACAGCTGGAGGTCCACAACCAGGTCCCACCATGTAGAGCAGGAGGAAGGGGGGCTGTGGGCTGTAGATGAGAAACAGGGGGGGGGGGAAAGGACAGAGGTCACACATCTGCAATTTTAGACTGACTTCATAGACCTTGCTGTGTTGAAAGAGGAAGGGGGGCCCTGAGGGGGATAGTGTGTGGAGAATATAGACAAGAACATTCCATAGACTCGGGTCCCTGCCACGGCAGCTGGAGACAGTGAAAGTTGAGGAGAATAGAGTGAAGGATCTCGATCTCAAACTGTTGTAATATCAGAGAGAGAGATGGGGCAGAAGATTGGGAGGCCAAAGAAAGGGTTCTTGGCATGTGACCTAGTGGCAGAAATAGAGGAATGTTGGGAGAATAGATATGATACATTGTTAAAAGCTTGTGGGGTTCCATACATGGTAGGAAGCCGTTTACAACCTGAAGTAAGGAGGACAGCACTGAGAACTAAGAAAGGAGTGTTAATGGATAAGAAGTTGCTAAAGTCAGCAGAAGCATGGTTTAACACTGCAAAATTGGTACATAAGGAGAGATGGTTAGAGCAAGAAATAGAAAAAGGGGACCAAATTATGTATGTCAATCATAAATGTGAAAATACAGATGAAATACATTCCGTACCATCTGTATCCAATGTTGAAGGGAGTAACCAGCCACCGCCATATCCTTATCCTCATATTTCCATTGTGGTGCTCAAAATCCTTTATGGAGTTATACTTGTTATAGCTGTGGCACTCACCGGCCGCACCCTAAAATAACTACCCCCATGGTTTCTACCTCCATATATCCCATGCTTACTCCATATGGGGGAAGCCATGTTACCACTCCCGAAAGTGAAGTTCCTCCCACCTCCTCCCCCAGCAGCCATTTTGAGACACCCACTTCTCCAACATCCTCCTCCTCCCCAGCAGCCATATTGGCTCACCCAATTATTCCCACTTCCGCCCCAACAGCCATTTTAGTTCATTATTCCCACCTCCACCCCCGGCAGCACATCTAGTATAGTGAAGTATGTATGATGTAGATTAATGAATTAGGAATACATGGCGTAGTACCAGTGAACGTTTTCTGGTGAAGCTGTTTACGTAAGTGTTTATGTTGTAATGGATCCTTTTATATTGATGAAGAACAAAAGAAAATTCATTGAAGAAACTATATGTCAACTGTTTAAAATTGAGTGTGTTTATAGTACCTGCATACACAATGTGATATACCTGTATATTCTACATTGCATTTATTTGAATAACATCAATTTTGAGTGGATACCTTTATAATGTTAATGTTAATTTAGTGTAACACAAAGATGCTTGTCTTAAACTTGTGAGGTGTAAATGTGAGCTTACTCCAAGTAATGCTAAGATGTAATACATAAGACAGGATATATGGTGACAACACGCAGAATGAAGTTCTACTGCAAACACTCATTCTGAACTGGTGGGTCAGAAAAGTAGAGGTGAAGATATTCCCTGAGATGTGTAATCTATCTGAAGGTAAGACATAATGAGTATGGGTAAACTTTTATTACTGCCCACAAGTATGGGTCTATTGGAGTAAAGGTTTTCTTGAATCCTTGGGCAAACTCAAAATGTAGAATCTGTAGTTTGTAATTCAAGTGTTCAAAGTCCGAGAGCTGTCAGAGAAGGTGGCCATCATAAAGATCAGACCCACATGAAGGGAACAAACCTCAGAAGCCAAAGGGACTGGATGGTGGAGAAGGCTGCCAAGGCTGCAGTGCTCCTGTCCTCCAACAGTTATGGTACAGAGTGTACAGGTGGATGGGGAGTGTGGATGTGTCTGGTTAGGTCTCTTGCAGGAACCAGCAATGCATGCTGAGAGAGACCAATGGAAGAAGAAAGAGGTGGTACAGGGCAAAGATGGCATCTGGAGAGTTGGTAAGAAACTGTGTGTGCCAACAGTCTTGTACCCCATGGTAACATATATATAGCCCCATACACTAAGCAGAAGGGAGCTATGTGTGTAATAATGTCCGTACATTGGGTGGCCTCAGGATTCAACAATACAGAAAGAAGGTTTGTACAGATTTCATTATTTACATCTGTTATGACTTAGGTAAAATGATAAAGGTACTGTACCTCACCAACACACTCCATAATCATCTTACATGTTTCAGAGAATAGGAGTAGACTTCATCTAACTGCCTAAGGTGGGCTAATATAAGTATGTCCGTGTCTGACTGTACTGATTCCCTAACCATAGATACAGTAAAGAATACCACTAAGAACCCAGTTCCTTAAACCTATGAGTGTGTGTGTAAGGAAATAAGTGAGGAAAGAGACGCTTACATATGATGATCCCGTATAGATGTTTATAAGATATATTCTCTGATAACTGTTAAATATATGTCTGTACATAACCATGGTTGTTTCAGAGGGAAAGATAATCACAACAGATTGTTAGGATGTGACGTTGTACTAGGAGAATCAGTGGGTGAACATGTACAAATAGCGGGATGAAGTAAGCATTTTAATGGCTGATAATGTTATAAAGAAAATGAATACTTGGTGTAAGATTGTAGAAAGGATACGCCTAGCTAGTGGGATGAGTAAATGGTAACTATCGTAAAGTATGGGATACTTGGGGATATGAAACTTAAAATCCGATTAGAAGAGATTTGAACTGGAGAATGCCCGTTAACCAAGACTCTTCTGCCCATACACATTTTCACTACCAAACCTACAAAGGAACCCAAACCAAACTCTAGAAGTAAACATTCAGCCCCAGCTTGAAGCCTTGACCCCATGTGTATATTGATATTATAGGAGTCCCAAGGGGGGTCCCAGAGGAGTTTAGAGCTATAGGTCAAGTAAAAGCCGGATTTGAGTCTATAATACCGCAGATTTCCATAAACAAGAATGTAGACTGAATTAATTATATCCATCATAACCAACAGAGATACAAACATTTCTTAGTAAATGCTCTTAAAGATCAGGCCAAACAACTAACAGCCACATCCACTGTGACATTTCAAAATGGTACGACAGTAGATGTGGTGTAAGCGGAAAAAGGGGGGTATGTAAAATGTTTGGGGACACCTGTTGCACATAAATATCTCAGCCAATACAGGACCTAAATGGTAAAATAACCATACTTATAATTCTGATAATCTTGCTTTGTTGTGGGTTGTGTTTTGCCTTGCCTAAAGAAGATGAGTGAAAAGGCTGTCGAGAATGCCACGCCAGTGAGGACAAATGTGGACTTCGAGATTACAGATGAAGCCTATACCCCATTACAGAGCTTCAATGTCATCTATAACACCAGTGACCCATAGGGATAGCATCTGACTCCATATGTGAAAAGTCTGAGACTAAGGGAGTCCATGGACAAGCCATGGGTCGTCTAAAGTATAGTGAAGCGTTCTAGAAAACACATTGGGGCAGATGAGTTAGGATGATGGAAATTAGGGAAAGGCAAAATGGTAATTTTAAGGGGGGATTGAAATGGATATATATATATATATATATATATATATATATATATATATATATATATATATATATATATGTATGTGTATACATAAAATGCCCATTTTGGACAAAGCCACCCCCTCCCTTCTGCTCACCTCCTCCCATCGAGTAGTGTTCCTGGACAAAGACTTCATAGACCACCAAACATTTCATGGAAAAGCATACCTTATATGATATGATACAGCTATACTTATCCCCCTAGTGAGGGTGGGAACTTATGCTAAATACAGAGGTTATATAACCCGGACTCTGGGTGCGGGCTGCGGGCGTTGTGACGTCACAGCCATTCCCCTTGTGACATCATGCCATGCCCCCTTAATGCAAGTTTATGAGAGGTGGCGTGTTGACCACCGCACAATACTCTGATAATGCCCCTCCCGAGACTTGACTCTGGATCCGCCCCTGCGGGCTGCTACAGTGTTTGTGTGGGAGTGCAGCCAGCACCAGTTAGAAGTGAGCCTCGCTGCTTCTTAAAAGTTCTCAGCAGAGGCCATTCATGTAGTGCTGGCAGGGAGAGGCCGGAAGTGCAGACTGCTTCAGCCATCGCATAAATGGCTATCCGGAAGTGCAGACTGCTTCAGCTGCCGCCGGAAAGCCATTTAAGGTGCCCTGTGTGCTCCAGTGATGGTCACTCACCTGTCCCCAACGCTCCGGACTGTTCTCTTCAGGATCCCCTGCCTCGCCATCGCTCTCCTTCGTCGTTATCACGTCACCGCGCACGCCGTCCCATCATCATATAGGAGCGGCGTGCACAGCAACGTGATGATGGCGATGAAGAGCGACGATCCCAGGCAGCAGAGACGGTCCAGAGCAGCGGGGACACCCCGTGGACGCGGTGACACCGATGGAGGGCGACACCCTGCAGATGCAGCAGTGATGGTTTTTTGGCTGGAAGAAGTCGTCATGTCAGTCTGAGCCAGATGGAGAACACAAGGAAAGAATATCATGCTGACCATAAAAGTTGTCAATTGTGAGTCAGTTAATTTAACTGTATGTATATTATTGTGCAACACGACTGGGGTCTGATCCTGGGGTCTGTATTATGGTGGGTGGTGATTCTGGGGTCTGTATTATGGTGGGGGTGATTCTGGGGTCTGTATTATGGTGGGGTCTGATTCAGGGGTCTGTATTATGGTGTGTGGTGATTCTGGGGTCTGTATTATGGTGGGGTCTGATTCTGGCATCTTTATTTTGGTGGGGACTGATTCTGATGTCTGTACTATGGTGGGTGGTGATTCTAGGGTCTGTATTATGGTGGGGTCTGATTCTGGGGTTTTTACTACAGTGGGGTCTGATTCTGGGGTCTGTATCATCATGGGGTCTGATTCTGGGGTGTGTATTATGGTGGGGTCTTCTTCTGGGGTCTGTATTATCATGGAGTCTGATTCTGGGGTCTGTATTATGGTGAGGTCTGATTCTGGGGTCTGTATTATCATGGGGTCTGATTCTGGGGTCTGCGTTATGGTGGGGTCTGATTCTGGGGTCTGTATTATCATGGGGTCTGATTCTGGGGGTCTGTATTGTGGTGACGCCTGATTCTGGGGTTTGTATTATGGTGGGTTGTGATTCTGGGGTCTGTATTATGGTGGGTGGTGATTCTGGGGTCTGTATTATGGTGGGGTCTTCTTCTGGGGTCTGTATTATCATGGGGTCTTCTTCTGGGGTCTGTATTATCATGGGGTCTGATTCTGGGGTCTATATTATGGTGGGGTCTGATTCTGGCATCTTTATTTTGGTGGGGACTGATTCTGGTGTCTGTACTATGGTGGGTGGTGATTCTGGGGTCTGTATTATGGTGGGGTCTGATTCTGGGGTCTTTACTATAGTGGGATCTGATTCTGTGGTCTGTATCATCATGGGGTCTGATTCTGGGGTCTGTATTATGGTGGGTGGTGATTCTGGGGTCTGTATTATGGTGGGGTCTGATTCTGGGGTCTGTATTATGATGGGGTCTGATTCTGGGATCTGTATAATGATGGGGTCTGATTATGGGGTCTGTATTATGGTGGAGGCTGATTCTAGGGTATGTATTATGGTGGGGTCTGATTCTGGGGTCTGTATGTGGTGGGTGGTAATTCTGGGGTCTGTATTATGGTGGGGTCTGATTCTGAGGTCTGTATTATGGTGGGGTCTGATTCTGGGCTCTGTATTATGGTGGGGACTGACTCTGGGGTCTGTATTATGGTGGGTGGTGATTCTGGGGTCTGTATTATAGTGGGTGGTGATTCTGGGGTCTGTATTATGGTGGGTGGTGATTCTGGGGTGTGTATTATGGTGGGTGGTTATTCTGGGGTTTGTATTGTGGTCTGGACTGATTCTGGGGTTTGTATTATACAGGTCTGAGTTAGAATGGTTGTTCTCACTGTAAGGTCCGTACAGCGAGAACAATATATAGGGACAATTCTGTAAAAAACCCACCCTGTGACAAGCCACACCCACAAACAACACCCACAGCAAGCCAAACCTACAGCAAGCCACCCCCATGTGACCGACACACCAAGCATCTTCGAAAAAAATTTGGGCACATCACTACCAAAAGGTTGCCTATCACTGATCTAGGCCCTTGAGACTTTAACAGGAACAAAATAGTACACCACTTAGTTGTACGTCTGTGATATGCACTTATGAGGGAAGGACAATGCGCTCCAGTACGTTTAAAAAAGTATTTGTGTACAACACCAGCAGTGCACACCAGTGCTGCAGCTCACAATCGCTGTGTACTGCACCCAAAATTGCACTCTCTCAATCTCACTCCCTTCCCTATCAGTGCTTCTAGGCGGGATTTATGCTTGAGCTGAATCGCTGCTGTTCTGAGCAACACACACTGCACTGTCCTTCTCTGTAATAGAACGCTGTAGTGACTGGGAGGTGAATTGCTGCTGTAAGAATGCTTTTCTGTGCAACACATATTGCTCACTGTCCCTCTGTGCAACAGAACGCTGATGTGACTAGATGGTGAATCGCTGCTGGAAAAATGCTTTTTTGGCCCACACACAGTGCTGTCTGACCCTATCTATTTCTCTGCATTGAAAGGCTGAAGTGACTTGCCACAGTCGGTCAGAGGTCATAAACTGAACGGGAAAACTAACAGACAAACAGATATGCCAGTCAGAATATAAATATACAAA
Organism: Hyla sarda; assembly: GCF_029499605.1. Lineage (NCBI taxonomy): Eukaryota > Metazoa > Chordata > Amphibia > Anura > Hylidae > Hyla > Hyla sarda. The sequence continues at coordinate 95,823,472 of NC_079197.1, forward strand.
CAGGGCAGACTATTGTGTATTAACAAACAGTTCATAAACCGGAATCCAGAACAACAGCAGACATGATAAAATGAACTAGACTAGGTATGCAACAAGAATACAGCAGAATCCAGGAGATGCAGGGGATGAACGAAAGAACTTAATGAAAAAACAAAACAGATCATTAACATAGGACACAGTTCACACTGGGACAAAGAACAGAAACAAACTGGAAACCCCATTCCACAAAAGGAGTTGACAGCATAAAAAAGCCAAATAGACTACACTCCACTGTGGGATCAGGATGCTGACCTAGTAGGAAACAGAAATATAAAACACGAAACTCTAGATCAGAATGGGTAGAGTCTGAATAGACTCCAGGAAACACTAGACAGAACTGGATGAGTCTGAATTGACTCCAAGATACCAAACAGAAATATAACATACAGAGCACAGATACAAGCAAGACTCACAGTGTGAACACAGACTAAGCAGAACGGACATACATAATCCTAAATACCGACAAATGTCCTATAAAACCAAGCAGACTAAAAGCTATATAAACAAGACTTTTTAACCATGGCTAAAACTCAGATAATATCACAAGATAAATATAAGGTGCATGCTCAAGAAGACATGGAAGTGTATTGCAAAAATAACCAGCACAGAATGCAGGAAAACTCTGGTTAAAGTAACCCCACCCGAGATTCCATAGGTTCAGAGCATTAGCCATTAACTATCCAGGGAGAATAGCAAACTGCTCAAACCATACTAGTGTGTGAATACACAGCTAAACAGAAAAATACATAAACAAATAAACGGACATTACACCTTGATGCTAGGGGATCATTATAAGAGGATCCTTTGTAAAGAGGCCGCATGGATTTAGCGCTTTTGTGTTTCAATAACCATCTGGTCTTAATGAAACATTTTCATATTTCTTAGGATGTTAATTGATAGGGGTAATATCTATGTATTGTCTCTTAGGAATTACAGTTATCATCACGGGAAGTAACTCACCAATTAAGATATTGATATGCTATTGCGGGGTATGACCCTTTATTGATTATCACACCTGAAGGGTTTATTTGGTCTCGGCCCTCTTTCACTATTGTCTTTTTGATTGTGGATACCTCTACTCTCTGCCACCCCCTCAATGGTATACGCGCAAAAAAATTTCAAAGTCCAAAATAGCATATTTTTGTTCACTTTTTATATCATGAAAAGATGAATAAAAGGCGATCAAAAAGTCCGGTGACCCGGAAAAAAGGGTGAATGGGGCTGTCCAAGACAGCCCCATTCACCCTTAACCAGCAGGAGTGAGGTGGCATGGGTGCCACCTCACGGTCACGTGATTGATCGGTCGAAAATGACCGACTAATCACTGCCCTGCTGGGGGTGGCAATTGGGGCTGGCGGGGGTCTCCTACCTCTCCCTGGACTGGCGGAGGTCCCCTCAGGAGCTGCAGCGGCGGTCCCCGTGGCAGGATACAGCAGGAGGTGAGGCCTGTTCACCTCCTGCTGTTGCTTAGCAACAACTCTCAGCATACAAAGCCAAAGGGTATGCTGGGAGTTGTAGTTTTGCAACAGATAGAGTTCAAACTACAACTCCCAGCATGCCCCTTGGTAGTCTGCGCAAGCTGGGGGTTATAGTTATGCAACAGGGGGAGGAAAGTCCAGGCAAAATTAATCACCGGCTGGTGTTTTATGAAAATCCGTTTTCTATGTGTACTGTAGCAAATTTGTTTGCCCTCATATGTGCCTATGACATACCTACATCAAAGTAGTGCACTTTTTTGTACCTGTTAATCTGTAACAAGCCTACATACAGTGAAAGGCCAGGGAAAAGTACTCACTGGCTGTTGTTTAAAAAAAAAAATACAGAGTTTTTAGGCACATTGTAGCGCATCTTTCTGCCCTCATAAGTGCATACCGCATATGTACATCTAAGTAGTGTACCATTTTGTACCCGTTAATCTGTCAAGAGCATACATACTGTGAAAGTCCAAGCTATAGTAGTCACCGGCTGGTGTTTTACAAAAATACAGAGTTTTTAGGCATATTGTAGCCCGTTTTTCTGCCCTAAGCAGTGCATACTACATACCTACATCTAAGTAGTCAATCTATTGTTACATTTTTTATCAATGTATTATAAGTTTACAAGGATAATTGCAGAAGTGTTTTGTCGTTTTTTTTGCCTCCTTGTATTTTATTGTATGATTCAAGTCTTGTGTTCACCCTCACTGCAGAGGTGAGCTGTGTCGGAATTTCAGATCACAGGACACCTGTCCAGATTTATGGGGGCGGAGCTTTCCTGTGATCATGGCCCGTGATTGGTCGGGCCATGAGAGGTGCTCCGTATAAAAAGTTTGCATATACCCTATACCTATGTATGACTAAGGCCCAACTTTAGGGCCAAAATGCGTCACCTGTATCGCTGTCATCTATGTGCTGAAGTACCGTAATAAAGCATCCCGTTGCCACTTACCTGCGCTGGACATTCGTTTGTTCCTGGTTCCCGCACATAGGGCGCTGCCCATGCCAGTCCGGGCGCTGCGGGCTAGGTGTGAGAGCTGAATGTTTTCTGTGTTTGCTACCTACATCTAAGTAGTGTACTATTTTGTACTTGTTAATCTGTCAAGGGCCTAGATGGTGTGAAAGGACAGCCAATAGTACACACCTGCTGCTGTTCTAGACAAATACTGTTTTAAGTGTAGTGAAGCGTATTGTACTCCCCTCATATACGCAATAAGTATGTCAGGAAGAGTATTGCCACAATGTGCACATAGGAGTGGCAGAGGCCTAAACTCATCAGACGCAAACAATGGTCGCAGCAGAGTATGGGTGGGTGGCAGCCAGAGTCGCAGCAAGAGGTCTGAGCTCCCGGTGTAAGCTAGAAGTCATGTCGCGACCAGCAACCCAGCAGCCGTGATCGATCGGTTCACTCGGTCATCCACTTCATCTCAAGTGACATCCGACACGCCCAGTCAACAGTCGGTGGGTTCCTCAGACTCAACCCTCAGTTGGCATGGCCCTCATGCTGTTGCTGCCACCTCCAGGCTCTCTCATTCTGCTGCTCTAAGGTCTCCTCATGCTAATGCTACCACCTCCACGCTCTGTCATTGTGCCACCATATGGTCTCCTCATGCTGATGCTGCCACCTCCAGGCTCTCTAATTGTGCTGATCTATGGTCTCCCCATGCTGAAGATGCCACCTCCAGGCTCTATAATTGTGCTGCTCAATAGTCTCCTCATGCTGATGCTACCACCTCCAGGCTCTTTCATTGTGCTGCCATGGATACTGCAAAACATAATTAAGGTGCTGGTCCAAGTTTCAGAATTTTTTTGTGTTAGGGTCAATTTCAGGACTACTGATGCCACCTCCAGGCTGTGCCATTCAGCCACTATATGGTATCCTCATGCTTCAGCCACCTCCAGGCTGTGCCATTCAGACACTATATGGGCTCCTTATGCTTTCCCCACCTCCAGGCTGTGTCAATCAGTCAATATATTGTTTCTGTTGCTGATGGGACTGTCTTGGATATTACCTAGAATGTTTTTATGGTAGCACTAGCAAACATACATGCTCAATAAAGATTTCAACATTAATATTTTAATGTTAGGGGTTTTGAAGCCCTCTTATGTACACATCCTGCTGCCTGATCCAGGCTGTGTGTTTCAGGAACTACTTGGCTTACTGATTCTGCTGGGCCTTTGCCTAATTTTTTTGATGTTAGCACCACTAGCTAACATACATCTTCTATACAGATTTCAACATTAACATATTGTTAGGGGTTGTGAAGCCCTCTTGTAAACACATGCTGATGCCTGCTCCAGGCTGTGTGTTTCAGGAACTACTTAGCTTAGTGATGCTGCTGGGCTTGGGCCTTACATTTTTGGATGATAGCACTAGCTAAATACATGCTTAATTGAGATTTCAACATTGATCTTTCAATCTTAGGGGTTATGAAACCCTCTTGTGCACTCCTGCTGCTTACTGCTCCTGTCTGTGTCAATCAGTAACTACATGGTTTAGTGATGCTGCTGGGCCTAGGACATTACCTATATATGTTTATGGTAGCACTAGGTACCATACATCTTCAATGGAAGTTTCAAAATTCATCTTTTAGTCTTAGAGATTGTGAGGCCCCATTGTCTCCTCATCTGCCACCAACTCCAGGCTGTGCCATTCAGACACTATATGGTCTCCTCATGCTTCAGCCAACTCCAGGCTGTGCTATTCAGCCACTATATGGTCTCCTCCTACTGATGCCACATCCAGGCTCTGTCATTGTGCTGCCATGGGACATGGGACTCCTGGTTAGATTAGGTTCTTTGTACCCACACGCCGGGGCCCGGGACAATAAAACTTGGGAGTTAAAGGTTTCATTTCCAAATCCTCAATTTCAATTACAAAATCTTAGATTTCTATTTAAAATTCTTGCATTGCAATGGTCTCCTCATGCTTCAGCCAACTCCAGGCTGTGCCATTCAGGCAATATACAGTTTACTGATGCTGCTGGGACTGGGTCTGGGAATAACATTTTTGTTATGGTAGCACTAGCTACCCAGAATCCTAAGTTTAAATTTCAGAATTAATTTTATAATCTTAGGGATTGTGAAGGCCTAGTGTCTACTCATGCTTCTGCCAACTCCTGGCTGTTCCATTCAGACACTATATGGTCTCTTCATGCTGCTAACACCTCCACACTGTGTCATTCAGACACTATATGGGCTCCTTATGCTTTCCCCACCTCCAGGCTGTGTCATTCAGCCAATATATTGTTTTCTGATGCTTCTGGTACTGGGATATTAACCCCAAATATGTTATGGTAGCACTAGCTAACATAAATGCTTAATTGAAATTTCAAGCTTGATCTTTCAATGTAAATGGTTATGAAACCCTCTAGGGTACTGCTGATGCCTGCTCCTGACTGCTCCTGTGTCTTTCAGGAATGTCTTGGCTTACTGGTGCTTCTGGGCTTGGGCCTTACATTTTTGGATGTTTAGCACTAGCTAAATACATACTCAATTGAGATTTCAACTTTGTTCTTTCAATGTAAGGGGTTATGAAGTGCTCTTGTGTACTGCTGATGGCTGCTATTGACTGTGTTTCAGGAACTACTTGGCTTACTGATGCTGCTGGGCTTGGGCCTTACATTTTTGGATGTTAGCACTAGCTTACATACATGTTTAATTGAGATTTCAACATTCACCTTTTAATGTTAGGGGTTGTGAACCCCTCTTGTATACTTATGCTGCTGCCTGCTCCTGCATGTGTCATATAGCAACTACATGGTTTAGTGATGCTGCTGAGCCTAGGACATTACCTATATATGTTTATGTTAGCACTAGGCACCATCAATTGTCAATTGAAATTTCAAAATTCATCTTTTAGTATTAGAGATTGTAAGGCCCTATTGCCTCCTCATCTGCCGCCAACTCCAGGCTGTGCCATTCAGACACTATATGGTCTCCTCATGCTTCAGCCAACTCCAGGCTGTGCCATTCAGGCAATATATGGTTTACTGATGCTGCTGGGACTGGGTCTGGGAATAATTTATTTTTTATAGTAGCACTAGCTACCCAAAATCTTCAGTTTAAAAATTCAGAATTCATTGTATAATCTTAGGGATTGTGAAGGCTTAGTGTCTACTCATGCTACTGCCAACTCCTGGCTGTGCCATTCAGAAACTATATGGTCTCCTCATGCTTCCAACACTTCCACACTGTGTCATTCAGCCACTATATTGTCTCCTCATACTGCCAACACCTCCAGGCTGTGTCATTCAGTCACTACATGGTCTCCTCATATTGCCAACACCTCCACGCTGTGTCATTCAGCCACTATATGGTCTCCTCATGTTGCCAACACCTCCACCCTGCGTCATTCAGCCACTATATGGTTTCCTCATGCTTCCAACACCTCCATGCTGTGTCATTCAGCAACTATATCGTCTCCTCATGCTGCCAAAACCTCCACACTGTGTCATTCAGCCACTATATGGTCTCCTCATCCTGATGCCACCTTCAGGCTCTGTCACTCTGCCGCCCTGCAGCAGTGATTCTAAAAGTGATGCCGGTAATCTGCATGTTATTCTAAATAACAGTATTATTTCACTACCCCAGCACACTCCATATGCGTGTTAGAACACAGCAAAGTGTTCTACACCCCTATTGAGGCTCTCTCTTGACCAGAAATAGCCATTTTAAATATAGATTCACCACAAATAAATCCGGATCAAACTGATTTTTTTCGAAAAATTCAGCAAATTGGCCGAATTTTTCAAAAGTTTGCTCATCTCTAGTCATCACAGTGCAAGCAAGAGAAAGACATACCCCCTCCCTTTGACAAGATGGAAAAAACATTGAGCAGCTGTAATATGCTATATTTTAGTTCAATATAGGTGATAGATACATAAAAATATTATATGTACAGTACATGATCAGGATTAGGTACTGAGTAACATATAACAGTTTTGTCTTTCTGTGGGGTCTGACAGGTGCACTTTAAAGTAAAGCTCTACATCATGCTCAGAGCTCAAGTGTCTAAGAGGCTGTGCTGAGCCCCTTTCCCTCTAAGGAAGGGATCTGTGGGGGAGGGAGGAAGCGTCAGAACAAACTTTTGGACACTTGAACTTTGAGTATTAGCTCTACAGATTCATGGTTGTGCAATAGGGGCCATCGACTCTGCATACATGATGCCCTGTTTACAAAGAGATACATCATCCTAGATTTGTAGATAAAGGCTTCAAATTTGGAGTTTGGAGAAATAGTTATATATTGGCTGGCAAGCGTCCTTGTGAAATTCAATGTTCAATTAGAGAAATATATGTAACACATGATAGCAGTAATACTAATATCATAAATAACAATAATACATTGCCTTTACAGGCAATGTAAGTTATAGCAGACAATTATGCAAGTCTGAAAATAGCAGTGATAATAATATCAGTTTAAGCAAAGAGACAATATACAAGTTACCTCTGAGGTTTCTTACCATTCAGGAAAGGAAAAGCTCCCAGGAGAATCCTTCACAGGTGAATACCCAAAGTTAATTAGGTAATTGACAGCACACACTTACTTCCTACTCACACCGACACCGACTAAAAACAAGAATTTGATTCAATCAGCTATGGCAATTTATGCTCTTGAAAGTCAAACTCCCATATTCTTTAGCACAATTTATATGTATTTTTATACATTCAGTTTAACATTGTCATATTTATGCCAAAGTCTCTTGCATTCCAGTTATATAGCATGTGAATAAACTGTTTTAATAAAATTCCTCTGCTGATAAACGTTATCACTATGCAGTATACATGAATGTGTCTCTTTAGACACCATGCAGAGTAATTGTAATGATAACCATCACAAATTTACAAACAAAAACCTAATAAAAAGTTGTCAAAATGTTTGTTTTCTATTTTTGTAAGAGGGTTGATCACAGTGTCATCACCCTAGGGCGCCCTAGTGGTAATAGTTGAGGGAACATACCGTGAAAAGTTCAATTCATTTAAATGAAAGATCTGTGTAATTTCTAAACCTATTAGATCACCCCAAAGCAATAAACCCTGTTTGTAGCTGTTCTGACTAATAGATTAGTGACCTTCACCTCTGTCAATTCCTTAACAGAATACTCATTAGAAGAATAGGTGCAAAAATAGGAACTTCAGTCGGTTCCCAAAAATGTAAACTGTGTTCAATGTATGCAGTAACAATACATTAATTAAAAAGTGTACAAACAATGCGCTTCTGGTCTGGACAAAACTATTCATCAGGTAAAGTACATTGAGTTGCTCGACAAATCTTTAGTACAAAGGAAATTGCGTCACTCACCAACAGTAGTGTTAGTTTTTTTCAACTTGCAGGTGGACGGGTAGGTGCACTACCAGAGCAATGTCTGTTTTGCACAATTGTGCTTCTTCCAGCTCACAACATATATCACAAACTGGCCTTAGCTTCATATGTCATAACAAGGTTAGCTTGTGTGTGACACTGACAATGAATGTGAAAAAAAATGCCCTACGATCATCAGCTGATCACTCTTCTCAGCTAATATTGGCTTGTCTGTTTTCTGAGTAGATATATCCTTGTTGCCATGGAATTAAAAGCACAACCACAACATTTATTATAGCAATATAATATAACCATATAAGCCTATACATAATCATATTCTAATACAGCTTTTGGCCTATATGCAAAATGTAAATAATAGGTGAAATAGTTAAGTAATTTCCAAATATTTACAAGTACTTTAAAATCAATTACAGAAAAATGCTCATGTCTGTCTTATCATTTAGGTCAAGTGGGCCAATTTCTTTCATTTTTAGAATCCATCATGCTCTTTCTGTAGCAACAATTTGTTTCGGTCTCCACTATTATTTGGGCATTCATTTAGAGGCCAGCCAATCTTAAAGGGGTACTCCGGTGGAAAACATTTTTTTTTAAACCAACTGGTGCCAGAAAGTGAAACAGATTTGTAATTTACTTCTATTAAAAAATCTTATCCCTTCCAGTACTTATCAGCTGCTGTATACTACAGAGAAAGTTATTTTCTTTGAATTTCTTTATGTCTGACCACAGTGCTCTCTGCTGACACCTCTGTCCATGTCAGGAACTGTCCAGACCAGGAGAGGTTTGCTATAGGGGTTTGAGATGTAAGATTAGTATGTTATCCTGAGATAATTATATATATTTTTGTCTCACTGGAGTGTAATTTGATCATGGTGTGAGGGTTTATCAAAGCCTGTGTAGAGGAAAAGTGGTACAGGTACCAATAGCTTCTTTCCTTTTTCAGAGGCCTCCTTAAAAATAAAATAAGCAATCTGATTAGATGCTATTGGTACCTGCACGACTCCCTTACACAGGATTTGATAAACCTCTCCCAATATGTAAACCTTTTGAAAGAGGCTACATTCCTGTATTTGGGGGTAAATTACTTTTCCCTGTATTGGTTCAGTTTATAATTTTTGTGAAAATTCTGGCCAAATTTAAAGATTTTAAGAAAAAAAACAGCACAACCTCTTGTAGCAGAAAATCGTAGGGCTTTATTCAGACCATGTGGATAGAACAACAAGGGAGGACAAACAAGAACAGGAGCGCACAGAAGGTGCAACATCCGTTTCGTATGGTGTGCATACTTCATCTGGCCCCCACACACATAGGGCCTCATTTACAAAAAAGAAGGGAGTGTAAGTTTCTTTGTGGGTTTTAATTCCCTACAATTTATTTTCCACAGTATTTACTAAGGTTTCCCTACATTTTCCACTTTCACTGCACTTTGCTTTTTTTTTTTACACATGCTCTGATCTGTCTGGTTTTCCTCAGCTCAAATCCACCACATTTTGTGTGGAAACCTTAGTAAATATGTTGAGTTTTTCTGAAAATGTCGGGAACACGCCCCTTTTTGGAGACCAAGCCCCCTTTTCCCGGTGGCCATGCCCCCTTTTCAGGTTTTCTTAGCAAAATGGAGAGTTAGTCTGGGTTTTTTCAATTCTGTCGCAAATTCTGGCGAAAAATCTGTTGCAGAGAGAATTTCTGGCGCAATGCGACAGAATCTGGTGCACAATCCGACAAAACATGTTGGGTTTGCAATAGTAAATGAGGGCCATAGTGGGAACATAGCCTGACAGTATAGAGTTCACCTTTAAAAATATATGTGATAATAGAAGGGCTTGAAGTAATTGTATATGGTCTACTTGTAGTGATATAATTGACCTAACCAGGCTTTGAAGTTAGACCTATAGTTTTTTTTTTATTGAATACAGTATTTTGCACACACACAAAAAAGCTAATAAACAAATCTAGAATTACCACACATCAATTAGCTACTTACTCCCTCTAGACTCTACTGTTTAATGAACAGAAAAACAGCAAACTGCACAACAAAAGAGGATTCTGGTTTGAGCCAATTGTGTTAAGAGTTCTTAATAACAGAATATGCTATGGCTTCTGGACATAAAAAGTCTGCATTTCAAACGATGATATTCAGAAGCATACATATATACTATTCTTACAATTGTGTTAAAATGTTAATATATAATACAGATGTTAATAAGTACAAATCAGTAAAAAAATATTTGTAATCTCTAAAGACTTATATTCTAAAGAAGAGTCCAGAAATTTCAGTAACTCATTTCAAGCATATTTAGTCTGCCTGATTTTTACATTAAATAATAGGACTTAATAACCTTGACTATAATTGCTATCATAATTCATTTATTAGGGAATAGCCACATTAATAAATCCCACACAGGTAAAATAAATACCACTTTCTCCTCCTGGAAGCACTTTTCTGCATGCAACAAGAACTCTGGAATAATCTGCCAGAAATATTTCACCTTTTTCTATTGTCATAATCACTTTTTGCAACATTATTTGAAGTATGGTTTCTTAGCCTCCTTCCTGGAGAGTTTTTGGAGGAAAGTGCCACGCAGGAAAAAAGCTCTGCTAATTAGCTTGGAGCCTGACTGTCTGATTGGGGCTATCAACGAAGAAAATGAGAAGCAATCAATAAAAGCTTCTGTCTTGAGAAAACATCAAAAGAAACTGTCAAGATGTGTGGAAAAACAACAACACATTACTGTCAGTGTGCCACAGCTCCCCACCCTCCTAACAAAAAAGGAACAGAAATCGAGCTCACTGAATATGTGCTGTTTATAATGTAGATTGGTTTAAATCTTAACCCTATATTATCACATACCTTTGCTATATTATTTCTGACACAACACAAAAATATGTAATGTTTCCTTTTGTCCACTGCATTGCAGTGCCCATTACGTAGAAATAAGAACCTTTACTTTGCCTCACTTAGTGTCCTATATGGATTGATAGATCTGCTTATTTAAAATTTATATTCCCACAATATCAAAAAGGTTTATATAGCTGCTCTATTTTCACTACAGACAGGGATGAGAATATGTATTAAAGCACAACTGTCATGAGTTTTTAGCCCCCCAGACTACTAGAATGTTGTTACAGATGTCCATAATGTGAGTGTAACCATACCTTTATGGGTTTTCCTCCTTCTTTTATAACTTATAAAATATATTTATCCTGCTGTCTGGCACAGTCAGAAAGGCATGGCATGGGGTTCGCAAAGCCCCGCCGCCGCCACACCTATCCTCTTCTTTCAGCGCTGGGATCGTTGTGTAGTAAGATGCAGCGAATGTGCCCCTCCCTTCCCCTAGTACTGCACCTGTGCAGTGAGCACATAGGCAGCGGGAGCGAGCGTTCGCTCTGTCAATGCAGGGCAGGGTGCGCGCACGTCAGGATGGGCGCATGCGCTGTGAATGCGCTGTGTCTTACTACACAGCGATCCCAGCGCTGAAAGGTGAGGATAGGCCTGGCGGCGGAGGGGCTTTGCAAACCCCAAGCCACGCCTATCCGACTGTGCCAGACCGCTTGATCAATGTATTTTATAAGTTATGAAAGAAGGAGGAAAACCCATAAAGGTATGGTTACACTCATGTTATGGACATCTGAAACAACATTGTAGTAGTCTGGGGGGCAAAAATCTCATGACAGTTGTGCTTTAAAACCTAATTATGTGTATTAAAAATATAGGCCACAGGTCAAAGTAAAATTGTATGTGCCAATTTCAAGATAGACCTTTCTTTTTTAAGAGAATGTATTATTTATTTATTTTACAACAACCAGAAGAAAAAGAGTTTGCACACTACCGCTTCAATAAAATATAACTTTTATTATAGTCATTACACATATAAAATAAAAACCAACTGGATACAACAAGTGAGGGCCTCCGAGCTTAGGCCGAGCAACCATACAGGGAACAATACACACCACAGATACTTGGGAGCACTACTAGTCTCAATGATGACTATTAACCCCTTAAGGACTCAGCCCATTTTGGCCTTAAGGACTCAGACAATTTAATTTTTACGTTTTCATTTTTTCCTCCTCGCCTTCTAAAAATCATAACTCTTTTATATTTTCATCCACAGACTAGTATGAGGGCTTGTTTTTTGCGCGACCAGTTGTACTTTGTAATGACATCACTCATTATATCATAAAATGTATGGCGCAACCAAAAAACACTATTTTGTGGGGAAATTAAAACGAAAAACGCAATTTTGCTAATTTTGGAAGGTTTCGTTTTCACGCCGTACAATTTATGGTAAAAATTACGTGTGTTCTTTATTCTGAGGGTCAATACGATTAAAATGATACCCATTATTACATACTTTTATATTATTGTTGCGCTTAAAAAAAATCACAAACTTTTTAACCAAATTAGTACGTTTATAATCCCTTTATTTTGATGACCTATAGCTTTTTTATTTTTCCGTATAAGTGGCGGTATGGGGGCTCATTTTTTGCGCCATGATCTGTACTTTTTTTTGATACCACATTTTCATATAAAAAACTTTTAATAAATTTTTATAATTTTTTTTTAATAAAATGTATTAAAAAAGTAGGAATTTTGGACTTTTTTTTTTTCCGTTCACGCCGTTAACCGTACAGGATCATTAACATTTTATTTTAATAGTTCGGACACTTTGGCGATACCAAATATGTCTATAAAAAAAAATTACGCTTTTTGGGGGTAAAATAGGAAAAAACAGACGTTTTACTTTTTTATTGTTGGAGGGGATTTTTCACTTTTTTTTTACTTTTACTTTTACATTTTTTTACATTTTTTTTTACACTTGAATAGTCCCCATAGGGGACTATTCATAGCAATACCATGATTGCTAATACTGATCTGTTCTATGTATAGGACATAGAACAGATCAGTATTATCGGTCATCTTCTGCTCTGGTCTGCTCGATCTCAGACCAGAGCAGGAGACGCCGGGAGCCGCACAGAGGAAGGAGAGGGGACCTCCGTGCGGCGTTATGAATGATGAATGATCATTCATTCAAAACGCGCACTGCCGCAGATGCCGGGATCTGTATTGATCCTGGCACCTGAGGGGTTAATGGCGGACGCCCGCGACCATTGCCGGCGGGTCCCTGGCTGCGATCAGCAGCCGGGATCAGCCGCGCATGACACGGGCATCGCTCCGATGCCCGCGGTTATGCTTAGGACGTAAATGTACGTCCTGGTGTGTTAAGTACCACCGCACCAGGACGTACATTTACGTCCTGCGTCCTTAAGGGGTTAACCATGTCTCATCTATGTAAGTGGGGTATTCGGCAGGCTGGATGTGGATCCTCTGTGTCAGCGAGGGATTGGCGTGGACCGTGTCAGTGGACCAGTTCTAGGTTGCTACTGGTATTCACCAGAGCCCGCCGCAAAGCCGGATGGTCTTGCTGCGGCGGAAGCAACCAGGTCGTATCCACCGGCAACGGCTCAACCTCGCTGACTGCTGAGGAGGTGTGGGACAGAAGGACTAGGCAGAGGCAAGGCCAGACGTAGCAGAAGGTCGGGGCAGGCGGCAAGGTTCGTAGTCAATAGCAATAGCAAGAGGTCAGGAACACTGGTAAGGCAAACACTATAACGCTTTCTCTGGCACAAGGCATCAAGATCCGGCAAGGAAGTGAGGGGGAAGTGAAGTTAAATAGACAGGGAGCAGGTGGAGGCTAATTAGACTGATTGGACCAGGCACCAATCATTGGTGCACTGGCCCTTTAAATCTTAGAGAGCTGGCACGCGCACGCCCTAAGGAGCAGAGCCGCGCGCGCCAGGACGTGACAGCCAGGGACCGGGACAGGTGAGTGACTTGGGATGCGATTTGCGAGCGGGCGCGTCCCGCTATGCGAATCGCATCCCCGCCGGCAGAGTCATTGCAGCGCTCCCGGTCAGCGGGTCGGACCGGGGCACTGCAGAGAGAGGAACGCCACGAGCGCTCCGGGGAGGAGCAGGGACCCGGAGCGCTCGGCGTAACACCTTTCCTATGCCTCTTCAGGATGAAGTGCAAACTGCTACAAACCTCAGATAAAGGTGCAGGATATCCTATTGGAATAAGGTGCCTAACTGGACATAAGTCCTAGTCTTGAAGTGCATGGTGCTGTAAACAAAGTCTGTAAGTAGGATCTAAAGTGCCAATATCTTAGCCATTTGTGTATTGCTCCACCGTCCTGCAAATCATAACTACATGCAGGAAAATGTATATGTTTAAAATTATCATATTCTGACCCCTACAATTTTTTTACTGTTCCATGTACGGGGGGGGGGGGGGGGCGTTATGAGGGCTAATTTTTTGCGCTGTGATCTGAAGTTCTTATCGGTACGATTTTTGTTTTGATCTGACTTTTTGTTCATTTTTTTATGTTTTAAAAAGTAACCAAAATATGCTATTTCTGAATTTGGAACTTTTTTGCGCATATGCCATTGACCGTGCAGTTAAATTAACGATATATTTTTATAGTTCGGACATTTATGCATGCCGCAATACCACATATGTTTATTTTTATTTACACATTTTTTTTATGTGAAAAGGGGGGTGATTCAAACTTTTCTAGGGAAGGGTTAAATGATCTTTGTTAACTTTTTGTGTTCACTTTTTTTTGCAGTGTTATGGCTCCCATAGGGGGCTATAACACTGCACACACTGAACTTATACACAGATAACAGCAAAGCCATAGCTTTGCATTGATCAGTGTTATTGGTGGTTGATTGCTCAAGCCTGGATTTCAGGCTTGCAGCAATCAATCGCCATTTGGATCCGCAGGAGGCAGGTAAGGCACCCTACTGCTGCGTCCTAGTTGATAATTGCTAGCTGTAGGGTTACTTAGGTAAATCAAGATTGAATTGAGTGCTGTCCTCCATTACATCTATTTTGGCTATTTTTCATGAGATCTTTTTAATTAGCTTTTAACAGTTGTAAACACAAAAATAAAGACACAAACCCCACCCTCCCCAAGAAATCCATCTCACCTCCCCAACAGCACCACCCACCTACAAACATAACTGTCAAATTGTCCAATGCCTGCCATAAGTCCAAGGCTGGCATTTTATATTAATAGCACCCCAGGTATCACATACCAAGGGTACAAACATGTACTAAGACATCAGTCACCCACTAAACACAAAATAACTCAGAAGTACTTGGAGATTAATGATGAGACGTCCTGCTCTCAATCAGTACTGAGCTTTGAGATTTGACGCCTGGTTCAATATATGCAAAACACCCAATTTAACCCCAGAGGGCTCCATCCACATCAAGAACCATAAGCATGCTTTAAGCTCCATGGCAACATAATCCCTGAGTGAATGAGCAATAGCAACTCCCTCCAGTAAGGAAATAAAAAAAATCCAGTCCCACACCATGTAAAATTACTGAGCCATTGACTGGACAAACCATGGACAGGAGGAATCAGGTCTGAGACCAATTCTATGAAAAAGCATATATATCCTGTAGACAAGGAACAGCTGTGACAGGTGATTGGTCTCTGAAAGAAATAGCAATGGCGTATGCGCCAAAACAGTATCTCACTCCTCATCAGTCAGAGGTCCCAGATCTCCCTCCCATTTACTGTGGAATGACAAGGGAAATTTCTCATGGCAGAAGTGTAATAATTTTTTATAAATCCATGAGATTACGCCAGTAAAATCAAAGTCTTTACTAGACAATCACATATGCAGACATACACCAACATGGGGTATACAGCAAACTACCATTAGAGTTCCTGGTATTTGTTGTTCACCAGTTTTTTTTGGCCATTATTGATGATACTGTCAGTGAAAGAGAGTGCTGAAACCCATATCCAATAGTCCCCTTTCTTTCTCCTTTCTTTTTATGCTATTCTACATCACCTTTGTTTTATTGCTGTTAGCTCTCCTTTCCTCCCCTTCAGCTATCTGGAGGCTCATTTCAAGACCTCCTTTTCAGTCTTATGGGCACAGGAAATTAATATGGGGAGGTTCCCTACCATATGCCCACCGAGACTGAGCTGTGCCCACACCTATACACCAAGATGTCCTCATATCCATTTTCACCAATTAATATTTTTATTATAGTCTGAAATGCACTGTGATGGTGCCGGGTCTGACAAAATTTGCTTTCCAAAAGCCAAATGTGACGTCCACACATGGGGTATTTCCATTCTCAGAAGAGATGGGGTTACAAATTTGGGGGGACAATTTCTCCTATTACCCCTTGTAAAAAGGGAAAATTTGTGGAAATAAAATGCCTTTTAGTGAAAAAAAAAATCATTTACACATCCAACTTTAACAAAAAGTCGTCAAACACCTGTGGGGTGTTAAGGCACACTGGACCCCTTGTTATGTTCTTTGAGGGGTGTAGTTTCCAAAAGAGTATGCCCTGTGGGGTATTGTTTTTGCTGTTCTGGCACCATAGGGGCTTCCTAAATGTGACATGCCCTCAAAATCTCATTGTCACTCATTCTCTTCTGAGCCCTCTAGTGCATCCACAGAGCACTTGAATTACACATATGTGATATTTCCTTACTCGAGAGGAATTGTTTTACACATTTAAGGGTGATTTCTCTCCTTTTTCCCCTTGTAAAAATTCTTGGTCTGGGTCTACAAGAACATGCCAGTGTAAAAAATGAAGATTTTGAATTTTCTCCTTCACTTTGCTGCCATTTCCTGTGAAACAACTAAAAGGTTAATACACTTACTGAATGTCATTTTGAATACTTTGAGGGGTTCAGTTTTTATAATGGGGTAATTTATGGGGTATTTCTAATATGAAGGCCCCACAAATCCACTTCAAAACTGAACTGGTCCCTAAAAAATTTCAAACATTTTGAAAATTTTGTGAAAAATTGGAAAATTGCTGCTGAATTTTGAAGCCTTTGATATCTTCCAAAAGTAAAAACATGTCAACTTTATGATGCAAACATAAATTAGACATATTGTGTATGTGAATCAATATATAATTTACTTGAGATGTCCATTTTCCTTATAAGCAGAGAGTTTCAAAGTTAAAAGAATTCAACATTTTCAAATTTTTGATCACATTTTTGAATTTTTCACCAAGAAATGATGCAAGTATCAACGAAAATGTACCACTAACATTAAGTAGAATATGTCCCGAAAAAACATTTGTGGAATCAGAATGAAAAGTTAAAGCATCCCAGAGTCATTAATGCTTAAAATTACATTGTTTCTATGTGCAAAAAAATGTCTGGGTCCTTAAGGTGAAAATGGTCTGGGTCCTTACGGGGTTAAAGGGGTACTCCAGTTTCTTTATTATTATTATTATTATTATTATTTTTAAATCAACAGGTGCCAGAAAGTTACCGTATATACTCGAGTATAAGCCGACCCGAGTATAAGCCGAGACCCCTAATTTCAACCCAAAATCCCAGGAAAAGTTATTGACTCGAGTATAAGCCTAGGGTGGGAAATACATCATCCCCCCTGTCATCATCTAGACCCCCGTCATCATCCAGACCCTTCATTAACATCCTCATCATCATCACCGCCTGTCATCATCCAGACCCTCATCATCATCACCTGTCATCATCCCCTTGTCATCATCCCACACATCCCCCCTTCATCATCCCCTTGTCATCATCCCACACATCCCCCCTTCATCATCCCCTTGTCATCATCCCACACATCCCCCCTTCATCATCCCCTTGTCATCATCCCCACCCCCCTTCATCATCCTCTTGTCATCATCCCACACCCCCCCTTCATCATCCCACACCCCCCTTCATCATCCCACACCCCCCTTCATCATCCCACACCCCCCCTTCATCATCCCACACCCCCCCTTCATCATCCCACACCCCCCCTTCATCATCCCACACCCCCCCTTCATCATCCTCTTATCATTCGCCCTCAGTGGTCTTCAATCTGCGGACCTCCAGAGGTTTCAAAACTACAACTCCCAGCAAGCCCGGGCAGCCATCGGCTGTCCGGGCTTGCTGGGAGTTGTAGTTTTGAAACCTCCGGAGGTCCGCAGGTTGAAGACCACTGCGGCCTTCGACATCATCCAGCCCCCTCTCACCCCCCTTTAGTTCTGTACAGTACTCACCTCCGCTCGGCGCTGGTCCGGTCCTGCAGGGCTGTCCGGAGAGGAGGTGGTCCGGTGGGATAGTGGTTCCGGGCTGCTATCTTCACCGGGGGCGCCTCTTCTCCGCGCTTCCGGCCCGGAATAGAGGCGTTGCCTTGACAATGATGCAGAAGTACGTTGGCAATGAACGCACCTCTGCGTCGTTGTCAAGGCAACGTGACTATTCTGAGGCCGGGCCCGAAGCGCTTTGAAGAGGCCTCCCCGGTGAAGATAGCAGCCCGGAACCACTATCCCACCGGACCACCTCCTCTCCGGACAGCCCTGCAGGACCGGACCAGCGCCGAGCGGAGGTGAGTACTGTACAGAACTAAAGGGGGGTGAGAGGGGGCTGGATGATGTCGAAGGCCGCAGTGGTCTTCAACCTGCGGACCTCCGGAGGTTTCAAAACTACAACTCCCAGCAAGCCCGGACAGCCGATGCGGGTGGAGAGTTCACTCAAGTATAAGCCGAGGGGGGTGTTGTCAGCACGAAAAATCGTGCTGAAAAACTCGGCTTATACTCGAGTATATACAGTAAACAGGTTTGTAAATTACTTCTATTAAAAATAATTAATCCTTCCAGTACTTATTAGCGGCAGAGGAAATTCTTTTATTTTGGGATTTCTTTTCTGTCACGACCACAGTGCTCTCTGCTGACACCTCTGTCCATTTTAGGAACTGTCCAGAGCAGCATATGTTTGCTATGGTGATTTTCTTCTGCTCTGGACAGTTCCTGTCATAGTCATAGACAGAGGTGTCACCAGAGAGCACAGTGGTTGTGACAGAAAAGAAATCCAAAAAGAAAAGAACTTCCTCTGTAATATACACCTGACCAACAAGTTTTTATAATAGAAGTAATTTACAAATCTGTTTAACGCTCTGGCATCAGTTGATTAAAAAAAAAAAAAGTTTTCCACCAGAGTACCCCTTTAAGTAGTTAACCCCTTAAGGACCAAGGACGTACCGGTACGTCCTTGGTCCTGCTCTTCTGATATAACGCAGGGTTACACAGTAACCCCGTGTCATATCATGGCGGGCCCGGCGTCATAGTGAAGCCAGGACCCGCCTCTAATAGCGCGCAGTGCCGATCGCGGCTAAAAGTGAAAGTGAAAGTTCCCGACTAGCTCAGTCGGGCTGTTCGGGATAGCCGCGGCTAATTGCGGCATCCCGAACAGCTGACAGGACAGCGGGAGGGCCCCTTCCTGCCTCCTCGCTGTCCGATCGCCGAATGACTGCTCAGTGCCTGAGATCCAGGCATGAGCAGTCATGCGGCAGAATCGTTGATCACTGGTTTCTTATGAGAAACCAGTGATCAACATAGAAGATCAGTGTGTGCAGTGTTATAGGTCCCTATGGGACCTATAACACTGCAAAAAAAAGTGAAAAAAAAAAGTGAATAAAGATCATTTAACCCCTCCCCTATTAAAAGTTTGAATCACCCCCCTCTTCCAATAAAAAAAAAAAACACAGTGTAAATAAAAATAAAATAAACATATATGGTATCACAGCGTGCGGAAATGTCCGAATTATAAAAATATATCATTAATTAAACCGCTCGGTCAATGGCGTGCGCGCAAAAAAATTCCAAATTCCAAAATAGAGCATTTTTGGTCACTTTTTATATCATTTAAAAATGAATAAAAAGTGATCAATAAGTCCTATCAATGCAAAAATTGTACCGTTAAAAACTTCAGATCACGGCGCAAAAAATGAGCCCTCATACCGCCCCATACACGGAAAAATAAAAAAGTTATATGGGTCAGAAGATGACAATTTTAAACGTATTAATTTTCCTGCATGTAGTTATGATTTTTTCCAGAAGTCCGACAAAATCAAACCTATATAAGTAGGGTATCATTTTAATCGTATGGACCTACAGAATACATATCAGGTGTCATTTTTTACCAAAAAATTTACTACGTAGAAACGGAAGCCCCCAAAATTTACAAAACAGTGTTTTTTTTTCAATTTTGTCGCACAATGATTTTTTTTCCCGCTTCACCATAGATTTTTGGGCAAAATGACTGACGTCATTACAAAGTAGAATTGGTGGCGCAAAAAATAAGCCATCATAAAGATTTTTAGGTGCAAATTTGAAAGAGTTATGATTTTTTAAAGGCAAGGAGCAAAAAACGAAAATGCAAAAACGGAAAAAACCCCGGTCCTTAAGGGGTTAAACACTGTTATACAAGCTGTGCACTGCTTTACATTGTAGCAGAGTAATTTGTGCAGTGTTGCCACATGAAAAAATATAATAAAATGTATACAAATATATGAGAGTTGTGAGATGCTGTATACTAGTAGAATAGGTTATAAGAGTATCAATAGTATCTTAGCCCCAACAGCTGTATTAGTCAGCATTTTGCTTGATGCTCCTTGACTGTACTAAATCCAGGACTTAATAAACAGTGCAGCCAATAGATTCTTCAGATACAGTAGCTTCTCAATTTGCCAGATTTTTGGCAGAAATTTTTGATTGGATTCTAAATGCTTATTACATTCAAATGTACCATATTTATCGGGGCATACCACGCACTGGCCTATAACACGCACCCTCATTTTACCAAGGATATTTGGGTAAAAAAAAGGTTTTTACCCAAATATCCATGGTAAAATGAGGGTGCGTGTGTGCGCGTGTATAACCCGATATACCCCCAGGAAAGGCAGCGGGAGAGAGGCCATGGCTGCCCGCTTCTCTCCCTCTGCCTTTCCTGGGGTCTAGAGCCCTGCTGCCGGCCCTTCTCGCCCCCTAGCTATCGGCGCCACTGCCCGTTCTGTCCCCCTGACTATCGGTGCCGGCGCCCCATTGCCGGCGCCGATAGCCAGGGGGAGAGAAGCGGCGCCGACAGTCAGGGGGAGAGAAGGGGCAGCGGCACCCATTGCCGGCGCCGCTGCCCCGTTGCCTCCCCCCATCACCGGTGGCATAATTACCTGGGTCGGGTCCGCGCTGCTGCAGGCCTCCGGCGTGCGTCCCCTGCGTCGTTGCTATGCGCTGCACGGCGCATGACGTCAGTGCACCGCGCCGTGCATAGCAACGACGCAGGGGACGCACGCCGGAGGCCTGCAGCAGTGCGGACCCGACCCAGGTAATTATGCCACTGGGAATGGGGGGAGGCAACGAGGCAGCGGCGCCGGCAATGGGTGCCGCTGCCCCTTCTCTCCCCCTGGCTGTCGGCACCGATAGTCAGGGGGACAGAACGGGCAGCGGCGCCGATAGCTAGGGGGAGAGAAGGGCCGGCAGCAGGGCTCTAGACCCCAGGAAAGGCAGAGGGAGAGAAGCGGGCAGCGACGGCCTCTCTCCCCCTGCCTTTCCTGGGGGTGTATCGGCGTATAAAACGCACATAGACTTTAGGCTAAAAAATTTTGCCTAAAAAGTGCGTGTTATACGCCGATAAATACGGTAAATGTTATCTTGTTTTTTCCAAAACTCATAGCCTGTTAAGCTAACCCAATTCATGGACTTATACAATTCTTCAAGAACAGCCCTGTCTGGTTAAAATTAGTGGACAGATGAATAGATCTAAATTACAGAGTTTTGTGCTTCTTTGTAAATAATAACTTAATGGAAAACCCCATACTTGTCTGGGATGCTTTTAAGGCATGTCAAAGGGGGTTATATTTCAAAGAAATAAACAAATTTAGAATAATGAAGGAACTTGATACAAATCCTTTCCAAAAGTGTTCAGGGGAAAGAGGATGAATATTTGCAAACACATCTCTACAGATAAAGGACAAATCGGGTAAAGTATAGGACAAACATAAACTATGTTTTAAAAAGCATAGAAGCAATGTTTAACTCCTTGAGGATTCAGACATTTTTCCTTTTTTGTACTTTAGTTTTTTTCTCCTCACCTTCTAATAATCATAAAAAAAATATAATAATCACTTTAAAATTTCCACTTACAAACCTATATGCTTTTTTTTTTTGCACTACAAATTGCACTTTGTAGTGATTTAATTTTATCATAAAATCTATGGCAAAAGAATAAAAAAATATTTGTGATGCAAAATAAATAAAAAATTAAAAAGCCGCCATCTTGTAAATGTTGGGTGCTCCTTGTTACGCCTAGCGCTCCGGGTCCCCGCTCCTCCCCGGAGCGCTCACGGCGTCTTTCTCCCTGCAGCTCCCCGGTCGGTCCCGCTGACCGGGAGCGCTGCTCTGTCATGGCCGTTGGGGATGCGATTCGCACAGCGGGACGCGCCCGCTCGCGAATCGCATCCCAGGTCACTTACCCGTTCCCGTCTCCTGCTGTCGTGTGCTGGCGCGCGCGGCTCCGCTCTCTAGGGCGCGCGCGCGCCAGCTCCCTGAGACTTAAAGGGCCAGTGCACCAATGATTGGTGCCTGGCCCAATTAGCTTAATTGGCTCCCACCTGTTCCCTGGCTATATCTAGTCTCCTCCCTTGCACTCCCTTGCCGGATCTTGTTGCCCTTGTGCCTAGTGAAAGCGTTTTGTGTGTCTAAAGCCTGTGTACCAGTACTTCTGCTATCCACCCTGACTACGAACCTTGCCGCCTGCCCCCGACCTTCTGCTACGTCCGACCTTGCTTCTGTCTACTCCCTTGTACCGCGCCTGTCATCAGCAGTCAGAGAGGTGAGCCGTTGCTAGTGGATACGACCTGGTCACTACCGCCGCAGCAAGACCATCCCGCTTTGCGGCGGGCTCTGGTGAAAACCAGTAGTGACTTAGAACCGGTCCACTAGCGCGGTCCTCGCCAATCCCTCTCTGACACAGAGGATCCACTACCTGCCAGCCGGCATCGTGACAGTAGATCCGGCCATGGATCCCGCTGAGGTTCCCCTGCCAGTTGCCTCTGATATCACCACGGTGGTCGCCCAGCAAGCCCGACAGATCGCCCATCTAACCCACCAGCTGTCGGAAGTGTCCACCATTGTGCACCAACTTCAGTCGCAACTTCATCAGCAATCATCTCCTCCGCCAGCTCCTGCACCTCCTCCGCAGCGAGTGGCCACTCCTAGCCTCCGCCTGTCCTTGCCGGACAAATTTAATGCCGTGACAAAGTTTTGCCGTGGCTTTCTTTCGCAATGTTCCCTGCACTTGGAGATGATGTCGGACCAGTTTCCCACTGAAAGGTCTAAGGTGGCTTTCGTAGTCAGCCTTCTCTCTGGAAAAGCCCTGTCATGGGCCACACCGCTCTGGGACCGCAATGACCCCGTCAACGCCTCTGTACACTCCTTCTTCTCGGAAATTCGAAGTGTCTTTGAGGAACCTGCCCGAGCCTCTTCTGCTGAGACTGCCCTGCTGAACCTCGTCCAGGGTAATTCTTCCGTTGGCGAGTACGCCATACAATTCCGTACCCTTGCTTCTGAACTATCCTGGAATAATGAGGCCCTCTGCGCGACCTTTAAAAAAGGCCTATCCAGCAACATTAAAGATGTTCTGGCCGCACGAGAAACTCCTGCTAACCTGCATGAACTCATTCATCTAGCCACTCGCATTGACATGCGTTTTTCTGAGAGGCATCAAGAGCTCCGCCAGGAAAAAGACTTCGATCTCTGGACACCTCTCCCACATTCTCCATTGCAATCTGCGCCTAGGCCTCCCGCCGAGGAAGCCATGCAAGTGGATCGGTCTCGCCTGACCCTGGAAGAGAGGAATCGCCGTAAGGAAGAGAATCTTTGTCTGTACTGTGCCAGTACCGAACACTTTTTGGTGGATTGCCCTGTCCGTCCTCCACGTCTGGGAAACGCACGCTCGCACCCAGCTCTCGTGGGTGTGGCGTCTCTTGATGCTAAGTCGGCTTCTCCACGTCTCACGGTGCCTGTCCGGATTTCTACTTCAGCCAGCTCTTCCCTCTCAGCCGTGGCCTGCCTGGACTCTGGTGCTTCTGGGAATTTTGTTCGGGAGTCCTTGGTGAATAAGTTCCGCATTCCGGTGACCCGTCTTGTCAAGCCACTCCATATTTCCGCGGTCAACGGAGCCAGGTTGGATTGCACCGTGCGTTACCGCACGGAGCCCCTCCTAATGTGCATCGGACCTCATCACGAGAAAATTGTATTTTTGGTCCTTCCCAATTGCACTTCCGAAATTCTCCTTGGACTACCCTGGCTTCAACACCATTCCCCAACCCTGGACTGGTCCACTGGGGAGATCAAGAGTTGGGGTCCCTCTTGTTCCAAGGACTGCCTTAAACCGGTTCCCAGTACTCCCTGTCGTGACCCTGTGGTTCCTCCTGTATCCGGTCCCCCTAAGGTCATTAAGGACTCTGCCTGCCACAGGGAATGCCTCTCCCCCCCTCCCAGTCCCATCAGGCAAGCCTCTGTGTCCCTTCATGGCTCCCGTCCTTGTGTCTCCCTGCCCCGTGCCAAGCTTCACCCTCTGCCCTCCCTCCCCATTCCTACTCCTGCTGTACTGCCTGCCATTGAGGAAACCATCCATTTCTTCCCGGTGTCCTCATCCCAGGGGAGGCAGTCACCGGACAAAAAAAAGGGGAGACCTAAGGGGGGGGGTACTGTTACGCCTAGCGCTCCGGGTCCCCGCTCCTCCCCGGAGCGCTCACGGCGTCTTTCTCCCTGCAGCTCCCCGGTCGGTCCCGCTGACCGGGAGCGCTGCTCTGTCATGGCCGTTGGGGATGCGATTCGCACAGCGGGACGCGCCCGCTCGCGAATCGCATCCCAGGTCACTTACCCGTTCCCGTCTCCTGCTGTCGTGTGCTGGCGCGCGCGGCTCCGCTCTCTAGGGCGCGCGCGCGCCAGCTCCCTGAGACTTAAAGGGCCAGTGCACCAATGATTGGTGCCTGGCCCAATTAGCTTAATTGGCTCCCACCTGTTCCCTGGCTATATCTAGTCTCCTCCCTTGCACTCCCTTGCCGGATCTTGTTGCCCTTGTGCCTAGTGAAAGCGTTTTGTGTGTCTAAAGCCTGTGTACCAGTACTTCTGCTATCCACCCTGACTACGAACCTTGCCGCCTGCCCCCGACCTTCTGCTACGTCCGACCTTGCTTCTGTCTACTCCCTTGTACCGCGCCTGTCATCAGCAGTCAGAGAGGTGAGCCGTTGCTAGTGGATACGACCTGGTCACTACCGCCGCAGCAAGACCATCCCGCTTTGCGGCGGGCTCTGGTGAAAACCAGTAGTGACTTAGAACCGGTCCACTAGCGCGGTCCTCGCCAATCCCTCTCTGACACAGAGGATCCACTACCTGCCAGCCGGCATCGTGACACTCCTGATCTAGGCAGTGCACTTTTCAGTAAAAATTAACATTATATTTTAACAGACATTTTAGCACAGGCAATATCACATATGTTTATTTTTGTTAACATAATTTTATTTTTATAAAAAATTGGAAAAGGAGGGGGATTCAAACATTTATTAGGGAAGGGGTTAATTCACATTTATTAACTTTTTTCCATGACAAAGGAGACCTGCCCCTGAAACGCTGTCACGTCCATAAACCGGAGAGTTGGATACTGGTTAAGACTGTAGCTTACCAAATCTGTGTACACTCTATTCTATTAAAGAAGTTTATGACAGAACGTATAAGAAAATAGGTAGGATACAGAAACAAGAGGTCCATTAAATCGTAAGTGATTGCCCATGCTGAGTACTATGCTTTATCTGAACTAAACGGCTCATGAACAGCATAGCATTGATCAGTGTTGTTGGTGCTCTATTAGTTAATTAGTTAAGGCTTTCATAGCTTCCGGGAGCATAGGAGTACCGATCGGATGGCAAAGAGGCAAGGAAAGGCCCTCCCACTATCCTCTCAGCCGATCGGGGCCCACAATTTCACCGAGGATGTCCGATCAGCTCTGCTTAACAGCCGGGATGTAATTTTTTCTATTTATTTGAGAAACCACAATCAAATTTGATTGAAGCATCTAACAAGTTAATGTTGAACATCTATTATCATGTTACTGTATATCCCCTTTTACAAAATTTTGTAGAAGGGGATACATCTGAAAGCAATTGGTAGAAGAAAATAGCCTATATACTGTATAGGCACTTTTCCCCTGGTATATTTATTGTGTTACTGAAAGTTATTATGGGGCTGGTGCTCCTATGGCTCCTTGACAAATGTGTTGTTGATGACATGCACTGCATTTAATGGTGCATTACTGTTTGCAGTAGTTTGTAGTGTAGCCTGAGTTTGTAGTTTAGTACCATTACAATATTTTTACTTCCTATCTACTAGATGGTATGCATATTCTGTAGCCTTGCCATGCTGCCTCTGTTATATATTGATTGGTATTTGTATATGTTGATATTGTGTGGGAATATCACATGGACCTCTAATTCATCTGTGTTCATCTTTTTAATGTACGTATATGATTTTATCATGTGTATATGTTAATTTTGTACCTTATGCTCATGTGTTGCTGGTCTGGCCTATTTGACTTTATTGATGCCCGGGGCTCTTAGCGAGTACAGGGACTGTTGCACAGTTGGTTGCCGACATTTTCCGCAGAACATCCAAATAAGTAGGGACAGTGGTTGGGGCTAGATTGAGGTTTGCACTGATCCCTATCCCAGACATGACACTGAGTGTTTCTGTCTTTAGTAAGAAATTCAAAAAAAATGCTTAAGTCAGCATAGTATTGTGCCCAAATAATTGTATGCATAATAATATGCATTTTTTATGTCAAATACCTTCTGATCTATATTTTACTGGCCTTAATCTTCTGGAAGCTCTCCAGGAGCATTAAGAACTTACTTATGTCCTCTTCCCTCCTTCTCCCTTGCCATGAGGTCTACACAAACATTTTTACATTTGCAACACTTTGTACCTAAAGTGTATGCTTTATATAACTCTAATGCAGCCTTGTGGAACCTAAATGGTGCAAGTATAAAGTTCTTAGAAACTCATTTAGAGATAATGTGGATTATTACAAATTAAAGGAACATAATTCACATTTTATATACATCATGGGCCACTGTCCTAAACTGCTTCAGGACTAGAGAAGTGTTTTTTTATTTATGTTTTATTCAATGTATATAAAACACCTATGAATCATGTATTTCAACCTCAGATTTGTATTTTCATTCTGCATGTTGGGGATGTTGTCCCACCTTTGAATGGGGATTAGCTCCATATAATGGGGCTTATCTGCATTCTGGCTACCCAGTGTGATTTCTACACATAATACTCATGGAAAATATATAAATAGACCAGGAAGATCTGTGTAGCATGTAACTTTTCTCTAGTATAAGGATCTAAAAATTTTGAGAAAGAGATGTTGTGATTATAAAAAAAAATATTTTTGCATAAGATCATAGGCAAAAAAGATAATGTAAATAATGGAAGTCTGATTTGGGATATACATGGGTGATTGTGCTTGTACTGTTTATGTTTGAGCTTACTTACTTTACACCACTGTATACAGTTATATACTGTATATACTTCTGCTGACAGGAAATAAAAGGGTTAAAATAGAATCAATAGTATCTTGGCACCAAGCACTGTATTAGTAACTGTTTTTGCTTTATGCACTCTGACCGTAATTGCATTATCTCCATGCCACTGGACAAGAGCCTTAATAACATCCATTCATCAATATGAGCTTTATATTACTGAATTTAATTTCATTTTTTTTCCTATTGATTATTTTATTGCTCTTTTTCATGTCTTACTTGCATGATACTTTTAATCAGCGCTCAATTGTTTTACTGTTTTGTTTTATTAACTTCAAAGCAAGTGATTTAGCGGAACACACAGTGTAACATTGCAACAAAACGGACAAATAATTATTTGGATTTAACTTATCATTTCTAGAGAGAGTGTTGAGCACAAGAGCAAAGCACTTAAGGTTTCTTTTTTAACAATAGGATAGATTGGAGTGTATGAACTATAAAAAAAACCTCTTGATATGATTTACTTTTGGCTGTGTTTAGTGATGAAAATGGATCTATTTCCAAGCTAGACAAGCATTTGAAAGACCTTGTCGCTTCCCATTGAATCAATGAAATGCTAGCAAGTAGCGACTGCCATTTTTCATTTTCATCAATATGAATAGGGTTCATTTGGTCACTGTCAAGCACGAAGAGTACAGCGATATCCAACAAGGATGATGGACTTACTGCAGTATGTCTTATCAGCCTGGATAAAACTTTACCCCTTAAAACTTAAAGCATAATGAGTAGGGGTCAAAGTCAAAAGATTTAGTTTAGTGACTAGCTGTCTGTACACAGTTCTTCTATTTTATGGCTTAATGTTTAGAATCGAAAAACACTTCCATTATTCAAGTAGGAAAAAATACATTTTCACTTTAATTGTGAAGGACATATCTGACTATAAACATACAAATTTATCTTGTGTGAATACAAGTATAGATATAGCTTTATAAGTAAATAAAGTAAATATTCGTATACTATATATCTATACCTTTAGTAAGAGTATTTATGTCCCATTATTTTCTCATATGGTATATTCCAGCACTTAAAAACATATCTCCTATCCACAGAATAGGGGTTAAGTGTCTGATCACAAAAGGTTCAACTTCCAACCCCCCCCCCCTCCCAAGAATGTGGCCCGTTATCTCTGCATGGAAAGGTAGGTCAGCACACACTCTATGCATCGTCTATGGAAGTGCTGGAAAATCCCTAGTACAGTGCTTAGTTATCCCATTCTTCCATAGACAATGCATGGAGCAAATGCCAACCCACTAGTCCAGGCTACAGTGAGAGTCAGGGCCCCATTATGGAGCTTGTAGGGGTTCTGAAGGTCAGACCTCCATGATTAGACACTTATCACCTATCCTGTGAATAAACGTCTTTAAAGGGGTACTCTGGTGAAAAACTTTTTTTTAAATCAACTGGTGCCAGAAAGTTAAACAGATTTGTAAATTACTTCAATTAAAAAAATCTTAATCTTTCCTGTACTTATTAGCTGCTGAATACTACAGCGGAAATCCTTTTCTTTTTGAAACACTGAGCTGTCTGCTGACATCATGACCACAGTGCTCTCTGCTGACATCTCTATCCATTTTAGGAACTGCCCAGAACAGCGTATGTTTGCTATGGAGATTTCCTTTTACGTTGGCAGTTCCTAAAATGGACAGAGATGTCAGCAGAGAGCACTGTGCTCATGATGTCAGCAGACAGCTCTGTGTTTCGAACGGAAAATAATTTCCACTGTAGTATTCAGCAGCTGCTTTTTTATAACATTTTATTCCAAAAAGAATAAAATAAAAATGTAATAAAAGTTTTGTATAAGCAAATATGATATTAATAAAAAGTACAGATCACGGGCAAAAATGAGCCCTCATACCACCGCTTATATGGAAAAATGAAAAAGTTATAGGTCTTCAAAATAGGGGGATATGGTTAAAAAGTTTGCGATTTTTTTTAAGCGCAACAGTAATAGAAAAGTGTATAATCATGGGTATCATTTTAATCATATTGACCCAGAGAATAAAAAACACATGTCATTTTTACCATAAATTGTACGGCGTGAAAATAAAGCCTTCCAAAATTAGCAAAATTGCGGTTTTCTTTTTAATTTCCCCACACAAATAGTATTTTTTTGGTTGTGCCATACATTTAATGATAAAGTGAGTGATGGCATTACAATGGACAACTGGTCGCACAAAAAACAAGCCCTCATACTAGTCTGTGGATGAAAATATAAAAGAGTTATGATTTTTTGAAGGGGAGGAGGAAAAAACGAAAATGTAAAAATAAAATTGTCTGAGTCCTTAAGGTCCAAATGGGCTGAGTCCTTAAGGGGTTAAAGTGGGCCATCTATGCTTGGTTCCATCCCCATTGGTGAAAACCTTTCTAATATGCCCCATCTAGACTGCATTATTTGCAGACAAGGGGGTAGGAAATTGATCCAAAGGTCAAGGAAAGAGTAAAGAAACAAACTCATGCTCCATCTGTTTTAGGTGGGAAATGCTGGCATGCGAATGAGAGGCCCATTGGGATCTTTGCTATAAGGATCTCGTCTCTTTTTATGTACTTTATCTGTATATACACTTGTGTTAGTTGTTTGTCAGGAAGTCAAATTGTTTATTGCTTATTTATTTTATGGTTATTTTAGTTGCAATGTATAGAAGTCATAAAAGGAAATAATGGTTGTAAAATATCAGTGTGATAGAATGAAAATCTCAAACCTTGATACGTTTTGGGTATTCTTTTGTTTTCATGAGCTATAGTAGGCACTTCACCTTTAAAACTATGTGATTAGATAGGGAAGAATGTGGTCACATGGGACACTGCGGTTGTCCTGAATGCTGAATCCAGTTATTTGCATATAAATATAATATTTTCACAAATGCAAAGAGAAGCAATATGATATATTTTTACTGAATTCAGCTGAAATAAACTGTAGCTGTAAACTTCTAACCTCGCATTTGCAGTGTCATTTTCAGGCAAAAGTAATTTTCCCGCACTTATGAATTGCCATAATGAAATGTACTGCAAGTGCTAGATGAATAAAACATTTACTTTTGTGATGCATTTCATTTTGCCATAGGCTGGAGATTTTTTTTGAAGAGAAGATTCTGTGACTTTGTTCCAACAGGAATAAGGCAAACAAAAGAAAAAAAACTATCTTCTGTCACCATTCTGGGAGTCCTGCCATGATAATGGATTCACTCTGAAGGAAAAGGACTATGCATTGTTTTTTAGGAATATTATTTTATATTCAAGGGTAATCTGTCATCTCTGTTTTCCACTAAGACTTGCAGTTATGGTATAAAAGCAAACTGTACCTTTCCTGGAGCTGATAGTATTTGTGTCAAGAAAGTATAGCTGAGATGCCCAAGAGCCATGGCCTGGCACACATATTGCATACCTTCACCTCGCCATTACTTTGCACAAGTACAGGGCTCTGTAAATCAGTCAAGGAGGGGCTAAGAGGTGAGGGCAATAGAGGCCAAGTGCTAGTCTGTGCGAGTTACTTGGCCCGCCTCCTTGACACTTGGCTAAGAAAAAAGCAATTGACAACCACCGTCAGCTCCTAGAAAGGTCCTGTTTGCCTTTATACATTAACAGCTATCCAACCATGACTGCAGTTTTAAGTAAAAAGTAGAGCTGATTCCCTTTAAGTGTTTTCATATTTATACTGGTATCTTTATATGTTCTAAGATGGTAAAATTGTCTCTCTAAACTTGTTCTCTGTACAACTATCCTATGATCTTTTAAAGGGGTTGTCCAGAGGTAGAAAAAATATTGCTTTTTTTTTTTTTTTTTTAAGTATAAGCAACATAGCTGTCTTAACCCCTTGGGGACGGAGCCCATTATGACCCTAAGGACGGGAGCATTTTTTGCAAATCTGACCACTGTCACTTTAAGCATTAATAACTCTGGAATGCTTTTACTTATAAATTTGATTCCGAGATTGTTTTTTCATGACATATTCTACTTTATGTTAGTGGTTAATTTCCGGCGATACTTGCATCCTTTCTAGGTGAAAAATGCAAAAATTTCATGAAAAATTTGAAAATTTTGCATTTTTCTAACTTTGAAGCTCTCTACTTATAAGGAATATGGATATTCCAAATAAATTATGTATTGATTCACATATACAATTTGTCTACTTTATGTTTGCATCATAAAATTGACGAGTTTTTACTTTTGGAAGACATCAGAGGGCTTCAAAGCTCAGCAGCAATTTTCCAATTTTTCGCAAAATTTTCAAAATCGGAATTTTTCAGGGACCAGTTCAGGTTTGAAGTGGACTTGAAGGGTCTTCTGGTTAGAAATACCCGATAAATGACCCCATTATAAAAATTGCACCCCTCAAAGTATTCAAAATGACAATCAGTAAGTGTGTTAACCCTTTAGGTGTTTCACAGGAATAGCAGCAAAGTGAAGGAGAAAATTCAAAATCTTCATTTTTTACACTGGCATGTTCTTGTAGACCCAGTTTTTGAATTTTTACAAAGGGTAAAAGGAAAAAAATCCTCTCAAAATTTGTAACCCAATTTCTCTCGAGTAAGAAAATACCTCATATGTGTATGTCAAGTGTTCGGCGGGTGCACTAGAGGGCTCAGAAGCGAAGGAGCAACAATGGGATTTAGGAGAGTGAGTTTTTCTGAAATGGTTTTTGGGGGGCATGTCCCATTTAGGAAGCCCCTATGGTGCCAGGACAGCAAAAAAAAACACATTGCACACTATTATGGAAACGACACCCCTCAAGGAACGTAACAAGGGGTACGGTGAGCCTTAACACCCCACAACTTTTTGTTAAAGTCGGATGTGTAAATGAAAAAAAAATATTTTTCCACTAAAATGCTGGTTTTTCCCCAAATGTTACTTTTTTACAAAGGGTAATAGGAGAAAATGCCCCCCAAAATTTGTAACCCCATTTCTTCTGAGTATGGAAATACCCCATATGTGGACGTCAAGTGCACTGCGAGCGAACTACAATGCTCAGAAGAGAAGGAGCGCCATTGAGCTTTTAGAGAGATAATTTGTTTGGAATGGAAGTCGGGGGCCATGTGCATTTACAAAGCCCCCCGTGGTGCCAGAACAGTGGACCCCCCCACATGTGACCCCATTTTGGAAACTACACCCCTCACGGAATGTAATAAGGGGTGCAGTGAGCATTTACACCCCACTGGCGTTTGACAGATCTTTGGAACAGTGGGCTGTGCAAACAAAAAAATAAAATTTTTCATTTTCACAGACCACTGTTCCAAAAATCTGTCAGACACCTGTGGGGCGTAAATGCTCACTGTACCCCTTATTAAATTCCGTGAGGGGTGTAGTTTCCAAAATGGGGTCACATGTGGGTATTTATTATTTTGCATTTATGTCAGAACCGCTGTAAAATCAGCCACCCCTGTGCAAATCACCAATTTCGGCCTCAAATCTACATAGTGCGCTCTCACTCCTGAGCCTTGTTGTGCACCTGCAGAGCATTTTACGCCCACATATGGGGTATTTCCGTACTCAGGAGAAATTGCGTTACAAATTTTGGGGGTCTTTTTTTCCTTTTACCTCTTGTGAAAATAAAAAGTAAAGGGCAACACCAGCATGTTAGTGTAAAAATTATTTTTTTTTTTACACTAACAGGCTGGTGTAGACCCCAACTTTTCCTTTTCATAAGGGGTAAAAGGAGAACAAGCCCCCCAAAATTTGTAGTGCAATTTCTCCCGAGTACGGAAATACCCCATATGTGGCCCTAAACTGTTTCCTTGAAATACGACAGGGCTCCAAAGTGAGAGAGCACATGCGCATTTGAGGACTAAATTAGGGATTGCACAGGGGTGGACATAGGGGTATTCTACGCCAGTGATTCCCAAACAGGGTGCCTCCAGCTGTTGCTAAACTCCCAGCATGCCTGGACAATCAGTGGCTGTCCGGAAATGCTGGGAGTTGTTGTTTTGCAACAGCTGGAGGCTCCGTTTTGGAAACACTGCTGTACAATACATTTTTTATTTTTATTGGGGGGGACAGTGTAAGGGTATATGTAGTGTTTTACCCTTTATTATGTGTTAGTGTAGTGTAGTGTTTTTAAGATACATTCACACTGGCGGGTTACGGTAAGTTTCCCGCTAGGAATTTGCGCTGCGGCGAAAAATTTGCCGCAGCTCATACTTGAAGCAGGAAACTTGCTGTAAACCCGCCCGTGTGAATGTACCCTGTACGTTCACATGGGGGACCTCCAGCTGTTTCAAAACTACAACTCCAAGCATGCACGGTCTGTCAGTACATGCTGGGAGTTGTAGTTTTGCAACAGCTGGAGGCACACTGGTTGGAAAACCTTCAGTTAGTTTCAGTTACCTAACTCAGTATTTTCCAACCAGTGAGCCTCCAGCTGTTGCAAAACTACAACTCCCAGCATGCATGGTCTGTCAGTACATGCTGGGAGTTGTAGTTTTGCAACAGCTGGAGGCACACTGGTTGGAAAACCTTCAGTTAGGTTCTGTTACCTAACTCAGTATTTTCCAACCAGTGAGCCTCCAGCTGTTGCAAAACTACAACTCCCAGCATGCACGGTCTGTCAGTACATGCTGGGAGTTGTAGTTTTGAAACAGCTGGAGACACACTGGTTGGAAAATACTGAGTTGGGTTCTGTTACCTAACTCAGTATTTTCCAACCAGTGTGCCTCCAGCTGTTGCAAAACTACAATTCCCAGCATGTCTGATCACAGAAGGGCATGCTGGGAGATGTAGTTATGCAACAGCTGGAGGTACGCAACTACAACTCCCAGCATGCCGAGACAGCTGTTTGCTGTGTGGGCATGCTGGAATTTGTAGTTTTGCAACATCTGGAGTGCTACAATTTAGAGACCACTGAACAGTGATCTCCAAACTGTGGACCTCCAGATGTTGCAAAACTACAACTCCCAGCATGCCCAGACAGCAAACAGCTGTGTGGGCATGCTGGGAGTTGTAGTTTTGCAAGATCTAGAGGGCAGTATAGAGATCACTGTGCAGTGGTCTCTAAACTGCAGACCTCCAGCTGTTGCAAAACTACAAATTCCAGCATGCCCACACAGCAAACAGCTGTCTCGGCATGCTGGGAGTTGTAGTTGCGTACCTCCAGCTGTTGCATAACTACATCTCCCAGCATGCCCTTCTGTGATCAGACATGCTGGGAATACTATAGTGGTCTCAGACTGTAGCCCTCTAGATGTTGCTATGCAACTCACCGGCTTCCGTCGCATCCGGGAGCCGTCCTCTTCTGCCGCACGCCGCCGCAGATCTCCGTCGCCGCCGCAGATCCCCGTCGCTCCGCTGCCTCCGGAGGGGTAAGTGGACTCCGGCGCCGCTCCTCTTCGTTTTCCCCGTCCTGCCCCGCCTATTGTGGGAGGGCAGGACGGGGAAAACGAAAGTAAACCCCTCCGCCCCTGATCTGCTATTGGTGGTCGCATCTAGACCACCAATAGCAGAGATAGGAGGGGTGGCACCCCTGCCACCTCACTCCTAACGCTACAGGGGGATCGTGGGTGTCTTAGACACCCGCGATCCCCCTTCTATTCCGGGTCACCATAGACCCGTAATGACCCGGAATCGGCACAAATCGCAAGTGTGAATTCACTTGCGATTTGCGCCGATCGCCGACATGGGGGGGTCTAATGACCCCCCTGGGCATTTGCACGGGGTGCCTGCTGATAGATATCAGCAGTCACCCCGGCCCGGTCCCCGCCCGGCGCGCGGCGGGGGCCGAAATTCCCACGGGCGTATGGATACTCCCTTCGTCCTTAAGTACACGCCCTTCGTCCCCAACAGGTTAAAGGGGTACTCTCGTGGAAATTTTTTATTTTTATTTAATCAACTGGTGCCAGAAAGTTAAAAAGATTTGTAAATCACTTTTATTAAAAAATCTTAATCCTTCCAGTACTTTTTAGGGGCTGTATACTAAAGAGAAATCCAAAAAAGAAATGCATTTCCTCTGATGTCATGACCACAGTGCTCTCTTTTGACCTCTGCAGTCCATTTTAGGAACTGTCCAGAACAGTAAATGTTTGCTGTGGGGATTTTCTTCTGTTCTGGACAGTTCTTAAAATGGACAGCAGAGGTCAGCCGAGAGCACTGTGGCCATGACATCAGAGGAAATGCATTTCTTTTTTGGACTTCTCTTTAGTATACAGCCCCTAAAAAGTACTGGAAGGATTAAGATTTTTTTAATAGAAGTGATTTACAGATCTGTTTAACTTTCTGGCACCAGTTGATAAAAAAAAAAGTTTTCCATGGGAGTACCCCTTAAAATCATTTTTGGCATTGCAGCTTGCCTGCTTTGAAATTAGTATGGTGTATGTAGCTGCAATACCCACACTACGGGGGGGGGGG
This sequence comes from Hyla sarda, assembly GCF_029499605.1. Lineage (NCBI taxonomy): Eukaryota > Metazoa > Chordata > Amphibia > Anura > Hylidae > Hyla > Hyla sarda. The sequence goes on from NC_079197.1 coordinate 95,859,084, forward strand.
GCAATTTATCAAAATCTGTCCAGAGAAAAGTTGATGAGTTGTCCAAACCAACCAATCAGATTGCTTCTTTCATTTTTGACATTTTCTGGACCATTGCCATGTGAAACCAGACTCAACATACAATGACATTCCAGATCTGTGAAACTTGTGAATGGGTGGAAGAATTGTCAATTAGAATGGGCATTCACTGGTAAAAAAGAACAAAACAGTATTTCTGAAACGTATGCACTGAATGACTGTCTGGTAGCGCCTCCCTACAGTACTGGGAGTTATTACATGTTCTGTACTACGCTTTACCTGGGCCAGGCTTAGCTGATCCTTTGAACACAGGTAAGGGCGGCTCAGTCTTACTTTTTTAGGACATTGCGTGTAATGTACAGGATCGCATAGAAGCTCCTGTCCTCTACGTAGACAGTGATTTACAGCTTCCAGCAGCTCTTTATTCATAACTCCATAGAGTTATGGTCTCAACATACAATGGTTTCAACATACAATGACTGCCTGGAACCAATTAATATTTTAACTTGAGGGACCACTGTATCTAGCAATATCTTGAAACGGGAACTGTCATTTGCAAAAACTTTTTTTTATATAATTTACATAATATAATTATGTGTATATTTGTCATTTACATTGGTTAAAAAATTTCTATATTTTTTAGTGAAAACAATGCTGTCTTATCCCATCAGCTATTGCCTGTATGTCTTGGCTGGGTCAAAATACAGGAAGTGTGGTTGAGACATACACGGCTTTGTACAGGGTCCTGGCTTGTCAGTAAGCCTGCTGTGTGAGCTGGGGGTGTGTCACAGAACCTCAGTGCACAGTGCCCTACTTGTCCCACCTGCATTGTTTCATTTTGTCTCAGCTGCGACACACAGCCAATACCCAAAAATATAGACATTTTTTTAATGATGCATATATGCACATTATAAATATACATATCATGTTATTATCTACATTTTATATATACTGTAGATTGCAAATGACAGTGCCTATTTAAAGACATCATTTTACCCTGATTATGCTTCCCCAGCGCTGAGAGCAGTATAACATAGGCAAAGACAGGCTGTTTACTAGATATACAGTAATTTAGCAGAATTTACATGTTAAAGCCCAAGGCACACCCCTAGAGCTGCAAAAGAAGAATCCTATGTATTTATTAGGCACTGTTATCCCCACCCTTATGCCAATGACTGTCACTGGGAGAAGCCAATCAATAATCAACATGCCGGGGAAACTCACTCATGGAATAACATACAGTAACTGTTGGCATTTATCATGAGCAATGTATACTCACAGTTACAAAGAGTCCAGAAGATAAGCATGTGTGGTGGCCAAGTAATACAGCCAGCAGCCTAATACCAGCCCCATCTGCATCATTAGGCGGGTAAAGAGTTCAAAGTGCAGTCTAAGACTTAACAAAACCCAAACGAAAAAGCCAAAGTGGATAAGCCAGTTAAAGGAGGAAATAAATATAGGCATAGTCTGGAGGACCAATAAGAATATTTTGGACATGAGAGTTTTTTTTATATATTGGTTCTGACAAACCATGACAAATCTCTACAGGTTCATAATGTTAGGGGACTTCATGAATTGTGAAAGGAGAGGCAAGAAGCTGCAGTAATAAAGTTGTGTGAGGTCTAAGAAGGTTTTGATACCTTGATAAATTAGTCACTTGACTGGCTATGAGAAGGGGAAAATAGATTTTAAGGAAGCTAAAACAGTCAGGGTTCTTATTTATAAAACTATGCAACATTTTTATGATACAAAGTAAGAATGCTTTTAAAAATAGAAGCAAAAGAATGCAAAGTAAACAGAAGAGAAATCTAAATTGAGTTTAAGTATTAAGTATTTGGTGTGAGAACCATTTGCCTTCAAAACAGCATCAATTCCTTGCCTTCAGAATTTGCACACAATTTCTTACTGATTTTGGAAGGGAGGTTACTCTAAACGTATAACAGAACTAACAACAGATCTTCTGCAGATATATGATTGCTCAAATCTTTCTCTCTCTTCATGTAATCCCAGACAGACACAATGTTCAAATCAGGGATTTGTAGGGCCATATCATCACTTCCAGGCCCCTTTGTTTTATTTTTTTTATACGCCAAAGATAGTTCTTGATGACATTGGCTGTATGTTTGGGCATGTTGTCCTTGGCAGAATACATTTGTAAAAGATCCACGGAGGGTCAAAACATGGCTATTTTTAGAGGTCAGTAAAATAAAGAAACGGGAACTCAGGGATGGACTGCTCTATCTTTCTACTTTCATCCTGGCTAAAGCCTGTCCACTCTTGTTATTGTATTTATGACTGGCAAACCTTTGTACATAAGTGATCTATAGATATTTCTGGTTTCCTGTATGTTCACAAAATATTTAGTAGCGTCATCTGAAGGGCCAGATGTTGCAGAACTACAATGCTCAGCATGTCTGGACTGTCGTTTTGCAACATCTGGAAGTGCACAATTTGCCCAAACTGGTCCCTGCTGCCTGATGCCGGTCCCCCGCTGCCTACTGCGGGCCCCCTCTTCCACAGCGGCCGGCAACCATCACCACCATCTTTCCCCTGCTCTGTGCAGACTTCAGTCCTGACCGGCAAATCGCAGGGGATATGAGGAGGCTCGATCAGCCCGGAAAAGCCGGGATTCACCAGTCAGAATTGATCAGTGAATCACGGCGATCACCGACAAGGGGGGGGGGGGGGATTAGCAGTCATCCCATTGTGATCAGCGCATCTGGAGATGCTGTGATCCAGGAAAGCCGTGTCGTGAAAGTACATTTACGACCCAAGTCCTTAGTGGGTTAAGTGGTCCTAAAGCCACCTCTGCTACCTAAGAGGACAGTTTTATAAATCATAGTCGGGGGCCCTGGTGCAAACATTGCAATAAGGAGCAGGATCTTTACGCTATATATTTTATAATAAGTCAGTATTTCTTATGTACTCTGTAGGGTGGCATCATTCATACTTTATAATGAGTTCCTGGGCTTTATACGCAAAGGCAGTGCTAGCATACACATGAAGTGATTAACTCAATGTTCCAGTAGAGTATAAACGACCAGCCGGTCTTCTTTATTTTTTCTCTTTTTTCTCAATAAAGTGCAGTATGCAACATTTACAATTCAGCCAGGTAATCACAGCTCAGAGGAAACAGGATATGACACGACGTTTCGAGGGGCACGCCCCCTTACTCATGCTTACCTGAACCTGTTGAAAGACCTCCTTATGTACGTATATGCACACCTAATTTCAATTAGTTAAGATACGTTCTATAAATATATTAATAACATTTTTACAAATACATTGTACTTTATACTTTCTAATATTATAAATATTATAAGAACGGTCTAAAACTACATATTTCATTAAATCCTCAAGGTTGGATAGTTTCAAGTTCTGTTTTCCAGAATACTTCCCTACGGAGAAGCTGCTTTTTGTTACTCTCCCTATTCACACCTTGCGTTATCTGTTCTATTACCTGCCATCTTAAATCACTGGTACTATGGTTGTTTTCTAAAAATTGTCTAGCTACGGAGGTTTCTCCAAATTTGTTTTCTGTGGGATAGGTCTTATTTTCCAATGTTTTCCTTATAGCATTTTTATGTTCAGCAATACGTATTTTTATCATCCTACTAGTTTGCCCTACATAGCCCATACTGCAAGAGCATTTTAATAAGTATATGACGTTCTCACTAGTGCAACTAAAATAGCCTTTCACCGTAATGTTATGTCTTTTTTTGGGATGATGGATATTATCCCCTTTGATAATGCTGCTACATTGCATACACGACAGGCATGCAAATGTACCCTTTTTAGGAGTATCCAAAAATCTCTGTGTATCCTTCTTTTTTCACTGCAATATCGCCTCTAATTAAAGTATCCCCTATTGATTTCCCTTTTGTGTGTACAAACATAGGTGGATCCTTAAAAATGTTCCCATATTTTGGATCAGACTTTAATATTCCCCAATGTTTTTGGATAGTTCTTTTTATCATTGGGCTATGTTTATTATATGTGCCTGTATACATTATTCGTTCACTTTTGGTTTTATCTTTATTTTTCTTTATTAATAGATCTTGTCTGTTCATAATACTAACTTCCTTCTCTGCTTCTTTTAACTGTTTTTTGTCGTAATCTCTTTCTAAAAACTTATTTTCAATTTTAATTTAACTTTTTTCATATTCTTCCACTGTGCTAGTAATTCTTTTGACGCTAATTAGCTGACTTTTCGGGAGCCCCCGAAATACAGTGGGTGAATGAAAGCTATTTCTGTGTAGCATATTATTTTTGTCTGTTTTTTTAGTATATAATGTTGTTATAAATTGTTATTCTTTAATCTCTACTTCTACATCTAGAAATTGAATTTTTGTACTGTCTTAGGTTAATGTAAATTTTATTGTAGGATGTACTGTATTGAGTTTTTCTACAAAAGACAGTAACTCTGTCTCCCCTCCCTGCCAGAGCATGAACACGTCGTCCACTTACCGAAGCCATGTGGGCGACATGTTCATGCCCCGGGGGGAGAAGATGACATCCTCCTCAAATGCTGCCATAAAGGCATTAGTTAGACTAGGTGCCACTGGCGACCCCATTGAAGTTCCATCTATCTTAAGATAGAAGTCTGTATCGAAACGAAAATAATTTTTTGTCAAGACATAATCTAATAATGACATCAGAAAGGCTATCATTTCATTTGAAAGTTTTAGATTTTTACACAGGGTGTCATATACACAATGAATACCCTCAGTTTTAGGGATATTCGTGTATAAACTTTGCACATCTAATGTGCATAAAAAACGTACGTCTTTAGCATTCAGTTGTCCTAAATCACACAAAAACTGACTAGTGTAAATCAGACATCTAGGCAGTTTCTTGATTTCAGGTTGCAGGAAACTATCCACAAGAATCGCGAGCGGTTCCAGCAGGGAGCCCGATCCAGAAACGATCGGGAGCCCTGATGGATGGTCGCGGTCCTTGTGGACCTTGGGAAGCAAATACAAAACAGGTACTCTAGGGAAATCAGCTTGTAGGCTTTTAAACATCCTTTGTGAAATAATGCCATCATTAACATTTTGAATAAAAAATGAATTAATCTCTATTTTCAAAGCCGTAGTGGGATCGGCAGTCAGACGTTTATACACTGTATTATTTTTTAGTTGGTTATGCGCTTCTTCTAAGTACATGTCTCGATTCATAAGTACTATGGCTCCTCCCTTGTTGGCCCTCTTGACGACAAGGGAGGAGTAATTTTTTAGAGCAACCAGAGCCTTTCTTTCAGCCGCTGTTATATTAGAGAAGCTTTTTTTTTCATTCCAATTTTTTTCTATTTCATTTTTTACCATTATTTCAAACGTTTCCAAGCTACTCGAATGCAACAGCGGTTCAAATTCAGACTTAGATAATTTACGGAGTTTTTCAGGAACTGTGATTAATGGCGATGTACCTGTGGAAGCAAAAGTTTTTTTGTTATCCTGCAGATACATTTTCATTTTAATATTCCTAGTGAATTTGTACATATCCACTTTAAAATCAAAGATAGTGCTTTCAAATGATGGTACATATCCCAATCCTTTGTTTAGGACTGATAATTCATCTTTAGTTAGATTGCGTCCCAAAATGTTAATCACTAGGTCATCTTTTAAATCTTGCTTTTTTCTTTTTTGTTCCTGTTAATTCTTGCCCTTTCTCCTCTGAACTCGTTTCATCTGTGATATTGTCCATTTTGTTCTTCTGTTCTTTTATTTTTCCTAAAAAACTTGGCTTCTTTTTGTTGTATTTGGTTCCTTGTTCAGATGGTGCGTTATCCGCAGAGTCCGATGCAGACGATTTTTGTGTCTGTCTAGCCTGCCTTCGCTCTTCTGCCCATGTATACACTTTGTTTTGCAGGTAGTCACGCATATCCCTTTCAAATTTATTCAATTTATTCTGGAGAGTATTCATTTTTAATTTCTCCAGACTTATGTTCAAGTCCTGTAACACCTGACTTGATTCCACCTCGGTTTTTGTTTCTTTGATTTTTTTCAGTTATTTCTTGTATTTCCTTTTTCAAAGGGTCAATAGCCATTTGTAAATGTTGCACTGTTAGAAACATTAAATCTAAAGAGTGTCTGTTATTCATTGCGTACCACTTCTGGTGATAAGTCGCATCATCCGGCAATAATGTAGGGCTCAGTTTACACCTTAAGCCCCGAGGTATCCGTTGGACTTTTAAATATTCTGTCAGTGTGGATGCATGTAAAGACTCAGTCTGATTTATTTTCTAGATTAGAACTCTAGTTTTTTCACATAGTCTATCGGGCATTGATCTTTCAGTGTAGCCATAGAAAAACCAGCACTTGTGGCTTGGGCAAGTATTCTGTTACGATCTCTCTCTGAGAATGAAAATACCTCGGCTTTGTTTTCTGTCATTTGACTTAAATCCATGAATGACATTTTTGCAATGTTTAAACACCATATAAGTAGTAACACGAATATCACAATGAGCAAAGTTCTATGGTGCTGCAATCAATCACCAGGTGCGGAGCGCCACTCGTTGCTCCCAAACATGCAGTATACACAAAGTTCCTGGGCTTTATACGCAAAGGCAGTGCTAGCATACACATGAAGAGATTAAATCATTGTTCCAGTAGAGTATAAACGACCAGCCGGTCTTCTTTATTTTTTCTCTTTTTTCTCAATAAAGTGCAGTATGCAACATTTACAATTCAGCCAGGTATTCACAGCTCAAAGGCAACAGGATATGACGCAACATTTCGAGGGGCACGCCCCCTTACTCATGCGTACCTGAACCTGTTGAAAGACCTCCTTATGTACGTATATGCACACCTACTTTCAATTAGTTAAGATACGTTCTATAAATATATTAATAACTTTTTTACAAATACATTGCACTTTATACTTTCTAATATTATAAGAACGGCCTAAAACTACATATTTAATTAAATCCTGAAGGTTGGATAGTTTCAAGTTCTGTTATGAAAAAATGACATAACATTCCGGCGAAAGGCTATTTTAGTTGCACTAGTGAGAACATCATATACTTATTAAAATGCCCGTATGGTATGTAGGGCAAACTAGTAGGATGATAAAAATAGGTATTGCTGAACATAAAAATGCTATAAGGAAAACATTGGAAAATAAGACCTATCCCACAGAAAACTAATTTGGAGAAGCCTCAGTAGCTAGACATTTTTTAGAAAACAACCATAGTACCAGTGATTTAAGATGGCAGGTAATAGAACAGATAATGCAAGGTGTGAATAGAGAGAGTAACAAAAAGCAGCTTCTCCGTAGGGAAGTATTCTGGATAACAGAACTTGAAACTATCCAACCTTGAGGATTTAATGAAATATGTAGTTTTAGACCGTTCTTATAATATTTATAATATTAGAAAGTATAAAGTACAATGTATTTGTAAAAATGTTATTAATATATTTATAGAACGTATCTTAACTAATTGAAAGTAGGTGTGCATATATGTACATAAGGAGGTCTTTCAACAGGTTCAGGTACGTATGAGTAAGGGGGCGTGCCCCTCAAAACGTTGTTTCATATCCTGTTGCTTCTGAGCTGTGAATACCTGGCTGAATTGTAAATGTTGCACACTTTATTGAGAAAAAAGAGAAAAAATAAAGAAGACCGGCTGGTCGTTTATACTCTACTGGAACAGTGAGTTAATCACTTCATGTGTATGCTAGCACTGCCTTTGCATATAAAGCCCAGAAACTTTGTGTATACTGCATGTTTGGGAGCTACGAGTCGAGCTCCGCACCTGGTGATTGATTGCAGCACCATAGAACTTTGCTCATTGTGATATACTTTAATGAGTGGCAGTGACTCAGGTAAAACTTATGATATTGCAATAACTAAAAAAAATAATGCCAGCTTTACTACTTTGACTGGCTCTACTGAATTTAAATATAGTATTTAAGCATTATATTAATTTTTAAGTGTAGTTGTTTGATTTTATAAAAGCTTGTGACATACAGTACAAAACAACAAAACAAATGGCAGAGTTCATCTATTTAATATAAGCATGTGCTACTTTGTGCACTTTTCTCAGCGTTTGTGCATTTGCCTTCACTTCTCTAAGAATGTTTGTATTCCATTTTATTATCTCAGCAGGGTTATTTATTATGTTAACTTTATAAGGTTTTCTTTATTTAACAAACACAAATATTTTCCATTAAGGGTGGAAAGAACATAAAATGTTGGCTGCTATTTACTTAAGTACGGATGCAAATACATGCTCATTAGTGGAAGTCATATATTATTGTGGGGATTAATGCTTTCATATTTTCCTCCATACACAAGAAACAAGCAAGAGCATTACAAAGATTCCATTACTAGAAAACAGAAAGAAAAGGTATTGTATGCAGCTTTATGCAGATACACACAGGGCATATTCCCCTCACTGCTAATGGATAGTCGTTCCATTCTTTACAGGCTGCTCACGTCCAATACCTCAAACTATTTTAACATTTTGTACCATAAATGATGGCATGCACTTAAATCCACATTAGGCACTGATAGCTGACATCACTCTGATAACATTAACACAAACATTGTAATGTAATCTTGAAATTAGAATTATGTTCATGTCCAGTGATTTAAGCAGAATACTGATAGATGACATTAGGGTTGCAAGCTATGTGTTTGATGGATGAAATAATTACACAGATCAATGATATAGTCAGGAATTGGAGATGACATTGCAATAAATGAAGTGCTGTACACTCTGTTTGAGCAGTGATATAGAACAACATTTTACCATGATCATTTTCCTGGAACTGTGTGTTCGAGTGCTTTTACAGTCTAAGCAAATAAAGGTTAATTATTGCATAGTCAAAAATGATACCAAATTATTTTTCGATATTAATTTCTCATGGTCTTCAAGATCTTTGCTTGTTTTAATTTAATAAGTAACTTCACTGTTAAAGCGGTGGTCCAGGGAAAACAAATATTTTCGCCATGGTTGTAGGTGGTGTAAAAATTCTAAACAAGCTGTTCTTACCTACGCTGCTGTGTCAATGTTCCTGATCCCTTATTCCTGGTATGTCCTGACCTCACAGGAATTGCCTTCTCAGTCATGAGGGGTGATACCATTGTCACCACTGATTGGCTGGGCAATCAGGTCCTGTAGGATTGGGGCATTACAAGAACTATAAAAAGTGGTGACCAGCATATGACCATGAGCATCTGTGCGGCTGAGGAAGGGTCCCACCACCACCACCCCCTATCATAAATATCATACTTTGTTTCTCTTGGACAACCCCTTTAATTGTCACCATGGGCTACAAAATCTATAATGTCATATGATAATTACTCTAGTGCAAAATAAGGTGTTTCAATAAAGGTGTACTTTATCTATTTCACAAAATGCTGCAATTATGCAAATTGTGACAAAACAGGCCACAAAATCAGCAAGTACACCCATGACCAAAGCAACCAATCACAGCTCAGCTTTTCTTTTACAAGAGCTTACTAAGATATGAAAGCTGAGCTGTGATTGGATGCTTTCGGCAAAAACTGTTTTTTTTTACTCATTGAATGCAAGCAGACATCCTGAACCATGAGAAACTGATACAAAAAGTATATAGGACATTTTTGCTTCTTTTGATTATACAATGGATACATTTTCATTTTCTGAAATCAGGGACAGTATGCCGTATGGGATACATTCTCTTGACCTCAACCATATGGTATATTATCTAAGGCTATGTTCACACAGTGTAAAATTTGGCAGCATATTTCAATTTGCACATGCATTTTCAGGTGCAATCTGCAAATATGCAACTTCAAACATTTTTTTCAGTTTTACCAATTATAGCCGTAAATGCATGTGTAGGATAAAATGTGCAGCTGAATTTTATACTGTGTGAACACAGCCTTACAGTATTCAAATAACCATACCAAACAGTGACTATAGGTAGCTATAAACACTGAAATTCAGTCAAGTGATCTGTTTCTAGAGGGTGTAATCGACTATCTTAAGGTTTTTTGGGGGGGTATTTTGACATTCCACAAATTTCAGGGGAAAAGATGGATAAGACACGTAGAATTTAAACATTCTTGTTCTTTTGTTTCTGCAGGAAATAAACCATTGCCAAAAGTGCCAGCAGTTTATTCTCTTCTATCCATTGAAATACATATCGCATAAGTGCTGGAATGATAGTGACATAGAGTCATGCTACCAGCATACACTAGAAAAAAGGATTTACTGAATTGCCATACAATTTACTGAACAGTCACTCAACTTACAGGAGACCTTTTTTTTTTCTTTTTTTCTTTTTTAAGAAACAACTGGTGCCAGAAAGTTAAAGACATTTTGCAAATTAATTCTATTTAAAAATCTTAATCCTTCCAGTACCAGCTTCTGTATACAACAGAGGAAGTTCTCTTCTTTTTGAATTTCCAACAGTGCTCTCTGCTGACACCTCTGTCCATGTCAGGAACTGTCCAGAGCTGGATAGGTTTGCTATGGGGATTTTCTCCTGCTCTGGACAGTTCCTGAGACAGACAGAGGTGTCAGCAGAGAGCACTACACTGGTAAGACAGAAAAGAAATTCACAAAGAAAAGAATTTCCTGTGGAGCATACAGCAGCTGATAAGTACTGGAAGGATTAATATTTTAAAATAGAAGTAATTTACAAATCTGTTTAACTTTTTGGCAAACATTTTTTTCCATTGGAGTACCCCTTTAAAGCAGAGTGAATTTCTTAAAAAAAACAGCAGCATGTCTTTCCTCAGGTTGTGTGTGATATTACAGCTCAGTTACATTGAAGTGAATAGAGCTAAATTGCAATAGCACACACAACCCAAGGACAGACATGATGCTTTTTTTTGGAAGAAATTTGCTTTGTTTTTCTATTCCTGGATAAACTCCTTGGGGGACATCTGTCTTTGGCTTTACACCACTGCAATATTCTAAACGTCCCTTCAATTGCATTTTTTGCTAAAAATTTTGTGCAATTTTTGGTAGAACATCTTACAAAGTTGTCTACTGTTTCATGCACCTTACACCATTTTTTGCAGTGGAGCTGTATTTATTATTTGCACAAATTAAATTAAGAAGGTTTTTTTTTGCACAAAGCCCACTTTTTTGGCGCAAACCTACACCACCTAATAGGACATGTACAAAAGTGTCAGATGCCAGAGCACAAAGCTTAAAGGGATACTCCGGTGGAAAACATTTTTTTAGGCCTTTTTAAGTCACCTGGCTCCAGAAACTTAAACAGATTTGTAAATTACTTCTATTAAAATGTTTTAATAATTTCAGTACTTATTAGCAGCTGTATACTACAAAGGAAATTCTTTTCTTTTCAGATTTATTTTCTGTCTGTTCACAATACTCTCTGCTGACACCTCTGTCCATGTCAGGAACTGGCCAGAGCAGGAGAAAATCCCCATAGTAAACCTATGCTGCTCTTGACAGTTCCTGACATGGACAGAGGTGTCAGCAAAGAGCACTGTGGACAGTTTCAAAAAGAAAAGAATTTCCTCTGTAGTTTACAGCTGCTAATAAGTACTAATAAATGAGATTTTTTTTTTTATAGAAGTCATTTCCAAACCTGTTAAACTTTCTGGCACCAGTACATTTAAAAAAGAAAAATTCACCGGAGTACCCCTTTAAACCTATCTCGGCAGCTCAATGGTTTCTATAAGTGTGCAAAATTTATCAAATCCCGAGTGCCTAATTGGTCAATTTTGATCAACTGTGCAAACAATACACCAAGCAAACAAGGGTAAAATCTTTACTACCTCACACCAACATTGATAAATGTCCCACCTTAAGGACCGTATTTATCGGGGTATACCACGCACCGGCCTATAACACGCACCCTCATTTTACCAAGGATATTTGGGTAAAAAAAGTTTTTTACCCAAATATCCTTGGTAAAATGAGGGTGCTTGTGCGTGCATGCGTATACCCCGATACACCCCCAGGAAAGGCAGGGGGAGAGGGGCCGTCGCTGCCCGCTTCTCTCCCCCTGCCTTTCCTGGGGTCTAGAGCCCTGCTGCCGTCGCTTCTCTCCCGCTGGCTGTCTGCGTCGCTGCCCGTTCTCTCCCCCTGACTATCGGTGCCGGCACCCCATTGCCTGCGCCGATAGCCAGGGGGAGAGAAGCGGCGCCAGCAATGGGGCAGCGGCGCCAATAGCCAGGGGGAGATAAGGGGCAGCGGCACCCATTGCCGACGCCGCTGCCCCGTTGCCTCCCCCATCCCAGGTTGTATAATTACCTGTTGCCTGGGTCGGGTCCGCGCTGCTTCAGGCCTCCAGTGTGCGTCCCATGCGTCATTGCTATACACTGCACGGCGTGGCGCAATGACGAGTGTCGTCATTGCGTCTCGCAGCGCATAGCAACGACGCAGGGGATGCACACCGGAGGCCTGAAGCAGCGCGGACCCAACCCCGGCAACAGATAATTATATAACCTGGGAAGGGGGAAGCAACGGGGCAGCGGCGCCGGCAATGGGTGCCGCTGCCCCTTCTCTCCCCCTGTCTGTCGGTGCCGCTGCCCCATTGCCGGCACTGCCTCTCTCCCCCCTGCTATCGGCGCCAGCAATGGGGCACCGGCAGCGATAGTCAGGGGGAGAGAACGGGCAGCGGCACCGATAGCCAGGGGGAGAGAAGGGCCAGCAGCAGGGCTCTAGACCCCTGGACAGGCAGGGGCAGAGAAGCCTGCAGCGGTGGCGGTCTCTGCACCTGCAAAGCCGCTGCAGTTCATTGATTTAAAGCGCCCGCTTTAAATCATTGAACTGCAGTGGCTTATCGACGTATAACAGGCAGGTAGACTTTAGGCTAAAAATTTTAGCCTAAAAAGTGCGTGTTATACGCCGATAAATTAGATTCCACCATAAGGTGTTAAAAAACCAACATACCATGCCAAATAGCTTATCCATACATACAGTTGTCTAATAATAGGGCTATTTAATGTTCAAAATAGTACATCTAAATAATGGTAACATTTGTGGTCAGCTGAGGAACCTATTTCAGTAAATACTTTATACATCCTGCAACCTCAGAGGTCACAAATTCTGAACCCTGTCCTGGTTGAAACTACAAAACTTCTTTAAAATACGTAAGACAGATTGTGCGGACTATGTAGCATAGTTGTACAATTTGTGTGGTATAATAATTATACCTCAGTCAGAACAATACAAAAAACTTGTGCAAACTTATTTTTTTAAGAAGAGTACCCTGAAATAGTAATTAAATGAATACTATTAGCAAGGAGATGGTGCCATGCAGAAATAACACATTGTAAAGATGCATAAAACATACTTTATATGAGGTGTGAATCACCTATCATTGCACAGGTGATTATTGCAAAGAAAACTTTAATGTCCAATTTTCTTTGCAACTTAGTAGAAATAAAATGATTGCTGTAGAAGAGTTTCAATATATCATTTCAAGCAGCACGCTCCGTAGATTGAAATATCAAAGAGCATCTATACCCGAATAAACTGCAGTTTATTCTTGAGAGTGGAAATTTATATTACATAAATAACAGCTTAAAGCAAGTTTACAAGTCTATACTTGGGCAATTCTGTATGTACTTGTATCCAGAATGATTATTACTCTAAAGATTTGGTTAGGTTTTAATAGATAAGTATTTTGTCGACTGGCATTGTTATTGATAAGCAAGGCAGTTTATCTGAAAGAACTTTCCAACTGAATACAGTTTAAGGCTAGGATTCCAGTAAGGTTTGTCTTGTGTTTTTTTTAGGCTTATCAACGCCAGAAAAACTGCCACTGATTTTCCCTGTGTTTTGGCATTTTTTCTGGTGTTTTTTCTGGCATTTTTTTCTGGCGTTTTTGCCTTTGAGTGGAAATTGCATTTTTGGCCCCTTTGGCGTTTCTTTTCAAAATGTGTTGGGTAAAAAAAAAAAAATAAATAAATAAATAATTATATATATATATATATATATATACATATACATATATATATATATATATATATATATATATATATATATATATATATGATAAAATAAGGGATGCAGTAGGGATGGAAAAAATTGTATTTAACGAAATGTATATTTTTTTATAGCAAAATGTTTCATTAACTTTTGAACAGGGACCAATTTATGTGGGCAGCTAAAAATGTAGCCAACAATATTGAAAATGTAGAAAGGGTCCATTTAAATGTAAAAATAATATATTTTTTATAATAATTTTTTTAAAATATTCATTAGTAATGTATTTTAATAATGTGTTCAATAAGGTGTGTGTGTGTGTTTCACTTTCTTTCAAAAATTTTTAAGTAGTACTACTACTCCCAGCATGGAACAGACTGTTCCATGATGTGAGTAGTAGTACCTGTACTAATAGATCACCCCGGCAGTCACTCCTGACATCCGATGTGATCGTCCTATCTATTGCAGAGATACGGAGCGGCTCTATACAGTGCACGTATCTCTGCTCTCTTCTCCGGCTGGCCAGTGATGTGTATAGAAATTCACCTCACTCATTCATATTTTTCGCCCAGAGTGGTGATTTGCTGGATGGTTGCAGCCAATTCCCGCTCTCAGCGGGAAATATGAATGAGTGAGGTGAATTTCTATACACATCACTGGCCAGCCGGAGAAGGGAGCAGAGATGCGTGTGCTGTATGAATGAGGTAAATTCTATTCATATCACTGGCTGGCCAGAGTATAGTGCAGAGATGCAAGTGCTGTATAGAGCCGCTCTGCATCTCTGCAATAGATAGGACGATCGCATCTAGTGTCAGGAGTAACACCAGCTGTGATCTGTCCTTAACTGCAGGTACTACTACTCTCAAAACGGAGCACACTCTGCTCCATGCTGGAAGCTGTAGTACCTGCATTAATAGATTGCAGTGAGTGTCACTTCTGACACCTGTTGGGATGTGTCTATTAATGCAGGTACTACAGCTCCCAGCATGGAGCAGAGTGTGTTCCATGTTGGGAGCAGTAGTGCCTACCATTAAGGAAAGATCACAGCGGGTGTCACTCCTGACACCCGCTGTGATCCTTCTGTATAATGTATAGATGTAAGCGGCCTGCCGCTATTCTATGGACCCCTGCACTGCCATATATATTACACCTATTAATATTTCCCACAGGAAGTGGAGATTGGCTGGAAATGATCAAGAAAAAAAATGGAAAAAGTTAAAAACACACACACACACACTTTATTCAACACATTATTAAAACAGATTATTAAAAGGTGAGGAGGAAAAAACGAAAGTGCAAAAAAATTTAAAAACCTGTGGTCCTTAAGGGGTTAATAAAAAGTTTAACAAAATAAATTATAAAAAAATATATTATTTTTACATTTAAATGGCCCCTTTCAAAATCTTCCTTATTGTCGGCTACATTTTTAGTTCCCTGCCACCCACATAAATTTATCGCTAAAGTCCAAAAAAAGAATAAAAAATGCCAGCAAAAAAGCCAAAGTTAAAACCCACATGGCATTTTTTTAGGCTTCTATGGGGAAAAAAACACCAAGATCTTCCCCCAAAAATGCCAAAGTCTCAACAAGAGGTCGTTTTTGAAAAACTGCGAAGGAGCCAAAAAGATCTGAAAAACTAGAGAGTACTGCTACCTTTTATACATTTTCCTTTAACAATTGCCTTTAAAATGTATACACTATTATTCAGAATAATTATTTTAACCCTTTCTGGTGAACCTGCCTCCCAACCAAGAAAAAAAGACCCAGGACATTTTTATTTCTCCTCTAAAAGGTTAATATTAGGGCTTATGTTTTTTTTTTTAACAAGTTTTACTTTTTACTTGCACTCTTTGTTTTACCATATCACCAAGCTAGAATAAAAAATTATGGAATTGAGCAATTTTGTTGGGCAATCATTTTATTTTTTTCTAAGTTTACTGTAGAGTAAAACTGGCATGCTTTCTTTGTTTTCCAAATAAGTACAAATCCAACAATACCAAATGTAAGTAATTTTTGTTTTAGGGTTTAATTTTTTGTGTTATAATCTGCACTTTTTATCAATACCTCTTTTCTAATTCAAAGTTCTATTGAAGATTTATTGAAGAAATGGGGTACAAAAAACACACACAAAAAGGAAAAAAAGGAGAAAAGGGAAGGGGAAAGGGAAATACAACCATAAGAAACAATGGTTCCGACACAAGAACATATATGAACAAATATCTTGGCATTCATTACAACAGTACAAATCTCCAGTAAGAGAAAAAAAAATTTGACTAATAAAGAAAAAGCCCATGACCATTAGCAAAAGTACATACCAAACCAAGGTACATAATAAGAAAGGACATCAAAAGGGAAAAACTGAAACATATAAGAAATATGAAAGAAATAAAAGCATAGAAAAATAAATAGGGTATCCATACCTCTTTAGATGTCACTTGTTGTTGATGATGATTATTGTTATTATTATTATTATTTTTTTCATGTGAGGTGACCAAAATTCTGCAATTTTTGGAGGTGGCAATTTTTGCAGGGTGGGATCAGGAATTTAATATTTTATTTGTTCAGACCATTCCACACACAGTGGCACTGATTTACTATTGTAAACTCAACATGATTTGTCAGGTTGTGTACCAGAATTTGCGCCAGAAATGAAAAAAAAAAAAAAAAACTACAAATTCTACATTTTACTTAGAAAACCTGAAAAAGTGTTTGGCCGTTGGGGAAAGGGGGCATGTCCCCGACATTTTTTCTTTTTTACAAAAAAACAACATATTTACTAAGGTTTCCACAGAAAAAATAATTAAAAAAAATAAATAAAAAGCTAATTGTAGGGAAAAGTGCAAAACTTAGGGAAACTTTAGTAAATACCATGGAAAAAATTGTAGGAAGTTAAAACCTACAAAGAAAACCACACTCCACTCTTAATAAATCAGGGCCAGTATGCTTATTTACTTTATCAATATTTTTTATTTGGAAAACTGGGGGAAAAAAGGGGAGTGATATTCATTTATATGGGGAGGGGCAATTTTTTAAAACTTGTTTTATTCTTTTTTTTATTGTAAACTTTATTAACATCCTAGGAGGTCTTTAATAAGCAATAATTACATTGTTTATACAGTCATGGCCATTAATGTTGGCACCCCTGACATTTTTTCTTACAGAAAAGGATTGCAGTCACACATGTTTTGCTTTACACATGTTTATTCCCTGGTTGTGTTTATTGGAACTAAACCAAATAAATGGGAGGAAAGAAAGAAAATTGGACATAATTGGACATCACACCAAACTCCAAAAATGGTCTGGGCAAAATTATTGTCAACTTAACTTGATATTTGGTTGCACACCCTTTGGAAAAAATTACTGAAATCAGTCACTTTCTGTAACCATCATCAATAATCTTCTTACACCTCTCAGCCAGAATGTTGGACTACTCTTCCTTTGCAAACTGCTCCAGGTCTCTCTTATTGGAAGGGCGCCTTATCCCAACAGCAATTTTAAGATCTCTCCAAAGGTGTGCAATGGGATTTAGATCTGGACTCATTGCTTGCCACTTCAGAACTCTCCAGCGCTTTGTTGTCATCCATTTCTGGGTGCTTTTTGACGTATGTTTGGGGTCATTGTCCTGCTGGAAGACCCAAGATCTTAGATGCAAACTCAGCTTTCTGACACTGCGCTGTACAGTGTGACCCAAAATCCATTGTTAATCCTCAGATTTCATGATACCTTGCACACATTCAAGGCACCCAGTGTCAGAGGCAGAAAAACAACCTGAAAACATCATTCAATCTTCACAATTTTTCACTGTAGGTACTGTGTTCTTTTCTTTGTAGGTCTCATTCTGTTTTCGGTAAACAGTAGAATGATGTGCTTTACCAAAAAGCTCTAACTTGGTCTTATCTGTCCACAAGACCTTTTTCCTGAAAGATTTTGGCTTACTCAAGTTCATTTTGGCAAAATGTAGTCTTGCTTTTTTATGTCTCTGTGTCAGCAGTGGGGTCCTCCTGGGTCTCCTGCCATAGCATTTAATTCCATTTAAATGTTGACAGATAGTTCGCGCTGACACTGATGCTCCCTGAGCCTACAGGACAGCTTGGATATCTATGGAACTTGTTTGGGGCTGCTTCTCCACCATCCGGACAATCCTGCATTTATCCCTTTCATGAATTTTTCTCTTCTGTCCACACCCAGGGAGATTAGCTTAAGTGTCATGGGTTGCAAACTTCTTGATAATGTTGCACACTTTGGATAAAGGCAAATCTAGATCTCTGGAGATGGACTTGTAACCTTGAGATTGTTGATATTTTCCCTCAATTTTGGTTATCAAGTCCTAAGACAGTTATCTTCTCCTCTTTCTGTTGTCCATGCTTAGTGTGGCACACACAGACACACAATGCAAAGACTAAATGAAGTGAACTTCTCTCCTTTTTATCTGCTTTCGGGTGTGATTTTTATATTGCTCACACATGCCTCAGGTGAGTTTAAAGAAGCATCACATGCTTGAAACAATCTAATTTTTCCACAATTTTGAAAGGGTGCCAATAATTTTGTCAATTTTTGGAGCTTGGCGTGACATTATGTCCAATTTGCTTTTTTTCCTCCCTTTTTGGTTTAGTTCCAATATACACAAAAGGAATAAACATGTGTAGAGCAAAACATGTGTTACTGCAATCCTTTCAGGGGTGCCAACATTTACGGCCATGACTGTACATATCAATGTAATACATATGCATTGCTTTGATTTCTTAGATTGATGTTCTACTGGTACAGCCTTCTACAGGCAGGCTTTATCAGTAGCTGAGTCACAGCAGACATTGAGGCCTAGTACAGGTCTTGGCCTGCTCAGACAACCGATTGGAACTCTGCGATTACATCATGGGGCTGCCTATTGGACAACTTGACCAACAGATATGCACTGTAAAACTGTTTAAATGCCATGATGGCTATTGAGTGATCTGCAATGTCAGTTATTACTAGGGGGTGTCCGCTGCAGATAGCAGCTGACACCTGCTGGTTTAAGCATGTTTCCAACCCCCAAGCCCATGTCATGCTTTCTCATCCAATCCATATAGTAACTGCTCATCATGGGTTGGGACAGGGTTAATAAAGAGAAAAAAAAAAACAATTAAGAAATACAAGACAATGTACTGTACAAAATAAAATAATTACTGCTTCTCTACAATTGATCTTTAAATGTTTACTGGCATAAGAAAAAAGGGTTTATTTAGGTGTATTTTCAGGTGTATTTTATTGGAAAAAAAAAATTCCATCAAATTTTGTCTGCAGTTTTAAAAATTATTGTGCTCCATGTAAGTCTATGGGAAAGTAGTTTTCTGTGCACACAGTATTTAAAAAAAAGCAGAAAAAAACACTAATATATTTTTTAAATAAGTGAATGTCTTACATGACTTACGTAGAGCACATTAATTTTGGAAATAGGAACTCAATTTTAAATTTTATTTTATTTTACAGAAGCATTTTGCAGAAAATACACTATGAGAACCTAGCCTAATAATCAGAGCACCAGAAACTACAAACTGAAATAAATGACCTTATTTATTTATTTATTTATTTTTAACTGGCCCAATTTAGTTTACGAAGGATAGATGATATGTGATGGGGGAGGGGTCTCAAATCCCCCCCACTCTATGGGACCGAATAAATAACTTTTTTTTGTTTTATCGTTACAGGTCCTCTAAGTGTTTTTAGTAGTAAAAGTAGTAAAAACGATATGCTCGTGTTGGTATAATAATGGGATTTCTTGGCATACATTTCATTGTACAGTTTGCTGGTGTAGGTGATAGGGTTGCCCTTGATGTGGTTTTTAGTAGTAAAAACAGTAAAACATAAAAAAAATATATGCACATGTTGGTATGATAATGAGATTTCTAGGCATGCATTTCATTGTACTGTTTGCAGGTGTAGGTGATAGGGATGCCCTTGATGTGGTTTTACAAGTGCAGATAAACCAGACACAGGGGTTTCGAGGAAAGGGTGTCAACACAACTTTAGATATTAAACAGCTGTAACAGTGTTTCTCAACTCCCAGGCTGTAATGCTGGAGGGTTTTCTAGTATGTGTATGTCACGATGCCGGCTGGCAGGAGGTGGATCCTCTGTGCCAGAGAGGGATAGCGAGGACCGTGCTAGTGGACCGGTTCTAAGACACTACAGGTTTTCACCAGAGCCCGCCGCAAAGCGGGATGGTCTTGCTGCGGCGGTAGTGACCAGGTCGTATCCACTAGCAACGGCTCACCTCTCTGGCTGCTGAAGATAGGCGAGGTACAAGGGAGTAGGCAGAAGCAAAGTCGGACGTAGCAGAAGGTCGGGGGCAGGCGGCAAGGTTCGTAGTCAGGGGAGATAGCAAAGTTCTGGTACACAGGGTATAAACACACAAAAACGCTTTCACTAGGCTCTAGGGCAACAAGATCCGGCAAGGAAGTGCAAGGGAGGAGACTAGATATAGCCAGGAAACAGATGGGAACCAATTAAGCTAATTGGGCCAGGCACCAATCATTGGTGCACTGGCCCTTTAAGTCTCAGGGAGCTGGCGCGCGCGCGCCCTAGAGAGCGGAGCCGCGCGCGCCAGCACATGACCGCAGGAGACGGGAACGGGTAAGTGACCTGGGATGCGATTCGCGAGCGGGCGCGTCCCGCTGTGCGAATCGCATCCCCAACGGCCATGACAGGGCAGCGCTCCCGGTCAGCGCTGACCGGGGAGCTGCAGGGAGAAAGGCGCCGTGAGCGCTCCGGGGAGGAGCGGGGACCCGGAGCGCTAGGCGTAACAGTACCCCCCCCCTTAGGTCTCCCCTTCTCTTTATCGGGTAACTGCCTCCCCTGGGATGAGGACACCGGGAAAGGAAGGAGGGATTCCTCAACGGCAGGCAGAACCGCAGGAGTAGGAATGGGGAGAGAGGGCAGAGGGCGAGACCTGGCACGGGGCAGTGTGACACCAGGACGGGGGCCATGGGGTGGCACAGAGGCTTGCCTGACGGGACTGGGAGGGGGGGAGGGGCATTTCCTGTGGCAGGCAGAGTCCTTAATGACCTTAGGGGGACCGGAAACAGGAGGAACCACAGGGTCACGGCAGGGAGTACTGGGAACCGGTTTTAGACAGTTCTTGGAACAAGAGGACCCCCAACTCCTGATCTCCCCAGTGGACCAATCCAGGGTAGGGGAATGAAGTTGAAGCCAGGGAAGTCCAAGGAGAATTTCCGAGGTGCAATTGGGGAGGACCAAAAGTTCAATCCTCTCATGATGAGATCCGATGCTCATAAGAAGGGGCTCCGTGCGGAAACGTATGGTGCAATCCAACTTGGCTCCGTTGACCGCGGAAACGTGGAGTGGCTTGACAAGACGGGTCACCGGAATGCGAAATTTATTCACTAGGGACTCTCGAATAAAATTTCCAGAAGCTCCAGAGTCCAGGCAGGCCACGGCTGAGAGAGAAGAGCTGGCTGAAGCAGAAATCCGCACGGGTACCGTGAGACGTGGAGGAGCAGACTTGGAACCAAGAGACGCCACACCCACGTGAGCTGGGTGCGTGCGTGCGTTTCCCAGGCGTGGAGGACGGATAGGGCAATCCACCAAGAAATGCTCGGTACTGGCACAGTACAGACAAAGATTCTCTTCCTTACGGCGATTCCTCTCTTCCTGGGTCAGGCGAGACTTATCCACTTGCATGGCCTCCTCGGCGGGAGGCCCAGGCGTAGATTGCAACGGATACTGTGGGAGAGGTGCCCAGAGATCTAAGTCTTTTTCCTGGCGGAGCTCTTGGTGTCGCTCAGAAAAACGCATGTCAATGCGGGTAGCTAGATGGATGAGTTCTTGCAGATTGGCAGGAATCTCTCGTGCGGCCAGCACATCCTTGATGCGACTGGATAGGCCTTTTTTGAAGGTCGCGCAGAGTGCCTCATTATTCCAGGATAATTCTGAAGCAAGGGTACGGAACTGTACGGCATACTCGCCAACGGAAGAATTACCCTGGACCAGGTTCAACAGGGCAGTCTCAGCAGAAGAGGCTCGGGCAGGTTCCTCAAAGACACTTCGGATTTCCGAGAAGAAGGAGTGTACGGAGGCAGTGACGGGGTCATTGCGGTCCCAGAGCGGTGTGGCCCAAGACAGAGCTTTTCCAGACAGAAGGCTGACTACGAAAGCCACCTTAGACCTTTCAGTGGGAAACAGGTCCGACATCATCTCCAGGTGCAATGAACATTGCGAAAGAAAGCCACGGCAAAACTTAGAGTCCCCATTAAATTTGTCCGGCAAGGACAGGTGGAGGCTAGGAGTGGCCACTCGCAGCGGAGGAGGTGCAGGAGCTGGCGAAGGAGATGATTGCTGAAGAAGTTGCGAATGTTGGCGCACAATGGTGGACACTTCCGACAGCTGGTGGGTTAGATGGGCGATCTGTCGGGCGATATCAGAGACAACTGGCAGGGGAACCTCAGCGGGATCCATGGCCGGATCTACTGTCACGATGCCGGCTGGCAGGAGGTGGATCCTCTGTGCCAGAGAGGGATAGCGAGGACCGTGCTAGTGGACCGGTTCTAAGACACTACAGGTTTTCACCAGAGCCCGCCGCAAAGCGGGATGGTCTTGCTGCGGCGGTAGTGACCAGGTCGTATCCACTAGCAACGGCTCACCTCTCTGGCTGCTGAAGATAGGCGAGGTACAAGGGAGTAGGCAGAAGCAAAGTCGGACGTAGCAGAAGGTCGGGGGCAGGCGGCAAGGTTCGTAGTCAGGGGAGATAGCAAAGTTCTGGTACACAGGGTATAAACACACAAAAACGCTTTCACTAGGCTCTAGGGCAACAAGATCCGGCAAGGAAGTGCAAGGGAGGAGACTAGATATAGCCAGGAAACAGATGGGAACCAATTAAGCTAATTGGGCCAGGCACCAATCATTGGTGCACTGGCCCTTTAAGTCTCAGGGAGCTGGCGCGCGCGCGCCCTAGAGAGCGGAGCCGCGCGCGCCAGCACATGACCGCAGGAGACGGGAACGGGTAAGTGACCTGGGATGCGATTCGCGAGCGGGCGCGTCCCGCTGTGCGAATCGCATCCCCAACGGCCATGACAGGGCAGCGCTCCCGGTCAGCGCTGACCGGGGAGCTGCAGGGAGAAAGGCGCCGTGAGCGCTCCGGGGAGGAGCGGGGACCCGGAGCGCTAGGCGTAACAGTGTAGAGGAGAGATGCCAATTACAATGAATAAGTGACTGAATAATCTTTGAATTCCCTAGAAGTTCTTAACTCACCGGTTGGTTCTATCCCTGGACTTCTTATTTATGTATGATCACATTGTTTTTTTACGCATCCTCTTTATGATCCAGTTCTCAATTTCTGTATAAACATCTTGTTACCATTTCTCTTTATTCAAGTACCATCATACTATTCTCCTTCACCATGCATATACAGGGTGGGCCATTTATATGGATACACCTTAATAAAAATGGGAATGGTTGGTGATATTAACTTCCTGTTTGTGGCACTTTTCAAGATGGGTGGTGACCATGGTGGCCATTTTGAAGTTGGCCATTTTGAATCCAACTTTTGTTTTTTCAATAGGAAGAGGGTCATGTGACACATCAAACTTATTGGGAATTTCCCAAGAAAAACAATGATGTGCTTGGTTTTAACGTAACTTTATATTTTCATGAGTTATTTACAAGTTTCTGACAACTTATAAAATGTGTTCAATGTGCTGCCCATTGTGTTGGATAGCAACACCGCAGGAGAAATGCTAGCACAGGCTTCCAGTATCCGTAGTTTCAGGTGCTGCACATCTCGTATCTTCACAGCATAGACAATTGCCTTCAGATGACCCCAAAGATAAAAGTGTAAGGGGGTCAGATCGGGACACCTTGGGGGCCATTCAACTGGCCCACGACGACCAATTCACTTTCCAGGAAACTGTTCATCTAGGAATGCTCGGACCTGACACCCATAATGTGGTGGTGCACCATCTTGCTGGAAAAACTCAGGGAACGTGCCAGCTTCGGTGCATAAAGAGGGAAACACATCATCATGTAGCAATTTCGCATATCCAGTGGCCTTGAGGTTTCCATTGATGAAGAATGGCCCCACTATCTTTGTACCCCATATACCACACCATACCATAAATTGTTGTGTTCCAACAGTCTTGGAGGGATCTATCCAATGTGGGTTAGTGTCAGACCAATAGCGGTGGTTTTGTTTGTTAACTTCCCCATTCACATAAAAGTTTGCCTCATCACACAAAATCTTCTGCGTAAACTGAGGGTCCTGTTCCAATTTTTGTTTTGCCCATTCTGTAGCACCTGAAACTACGGATACTGGAAGCCTGTGCTAGCATTTCTCCTGCGGTGTTGCTCTCAGTGTGTGAAGAGTGGGAGAAGAGGGTTGCATTGACAATCCAACACAATGGGCAGCACATTGAACACATTTTATAAGTGGTCAGAAACTTATGAACTCATGAAAGATAATAACTCATGAAAGAATAAAGTTACGTTAAAACCAAGCACATCATTGTTTTTCTTGTGAAATTCCCAATAAGTTTAATTTGTCACATGGCCCTCTTCCTATTGAAAAAACAAAAGTTGGATTCAAAATTGCCGACTTCAAAATGGCCGCCATGATCACCACCCATCTTGAAAAGTTTCCCCCCTCACATATACTAATGTGCCACAAATAGGAAGTTAGTATCACCAACCATTCCCATTTTATTAAGGTGTATCCATATAATTGCCCCACCCTGTAGATTCAATACTCTTATGAGTGTTCCCTTATATGAAGAATGTAAAACTTGGATCTCCTGTCTTTCTTTTTTTGATCACAGCTCTGATTTACCATGTACCACATGATCATGCAAGACAATTTTTTTTATCTATGTATCACATGGACTTGTTATGTCTTATATATGTCTTATGTGCTTTGTATTTGTTCTTTGCTTATCAGATAAATCTGAGAAAGGTCCTAAGGGAACAGAAACTCATTGAATTGTGTTTACTTGTGTGGATTGCAATTAAAGATTATCAAGCAGTTTAAAAATAATACAGAGTGCCGAGAGTCTTAATATTCTTAAAGGGGTATTCCAGGATTTTTTTTATTTGACTATGCTACAGTGGCTGTAAAGTTAGTGTAGTTCATAATATAGTGTCTTTACCTGTGTGTGACAGTTTTCTCACAATTCTTATGTGATTTTCCTCCCAATATTTATTTTTACCAGCATACAATATGACTGCTGTCTTGGATTTTTCCCAGCTTGCAATGCGGTCGAGACCTGACTCACTAGTCAGCTGATGACAGGGAGCCTGTCTGCTTCAATGGGTGGAGAGAGCAATCTGCAAGTAATGCAACAGCTGGAGGCACCCTGATTGAAAACCACAGCTCTGCAGCTCATTTAGGTTTCAATGGGTGGGGTAGCTTATGTCAGGGAAGGAGGAAAATGGTATCATGGGATTTGTAGGAAAACAAGAAAACTGAAAACAGGAAATACAAGTTCACAGAAAGCTAGCCACAGTGTTCTGGTAATCTCACTGCATAGCCATTTAGCCAAAGACAAGCGCAGATCTTTCCTAAGCATGACCATTACTGTCTGCCAGGTACATACTAAAATCACCTTATGCTGGATAACCCCTTTAATATTCTACATTTTCAACCTGGCACCCTTAAAACATTACAACAAAATCTGAATTAAATTTGTTTTCCTTTCCTTTTTATATGCACAAATGCATATATGCTATGCAAAAGCTCTGCTGAATCACTTCATCACTTCTATAATACATTGAAATACTTACAGTTTACAGCTGAAAACTAGAGATGAGGGAATTTTTGAAAAATTCAATTCAGCCGATTCGCCGAATTTAGCAAAAAACAAAACAAAACTTTGATTCGGTCCGAATTTATTCACGGCAAATCTGTATTAAAAATGGCTCTTTCTGGCCTACAGAGAGCCTCAATTGGGCTGTAGAACAGTTTGCTTTATTCTAACACCCATAGGGAGTGTGCTGTTGTGTATACTCTGTATTTGCCACAGCAGCGTGCACCCGTGTAGTAGGTAGTTGTGCTGGCTATGTTTCTGGCTATGTGAAATGAGTGTTAGGGTCCCATCCGAAAAGAGGCCACCTCTGCGTGGTGAATGGGGGACACGTTTTGATCAAAAAGTGCGCTAAGAGCCTCCATTTTTTGACCATGAGTGCTGCTGGAACCTTCTTTTTTGTATACTCTGTATTTGCCATAGCAGCATGCTCCCTGTAGTAGGTAGTTGTGCTGTTTATGTTTCTTTTAGTTTTTGTTGTGTAATTTAGGGGGAGTAGCACCCTCTCTAGCCGTGCACCCCTCCCTTTTTCCAAAGGAGGTTTTTAAATTGATAGTGGATCCAGCATGTCACCCAGTCAGAGGCCATATGCCCAGCAGAGGTGAGTGAAATGAGTGTTAGGGTCCCATCCGAAAGGAGGTCCCCTCCGCGTGGTGGATGGGGGACACATTTTAATTAAAAAAGTGTGCTAAGAGCCTCCATTTTTTGACAAAGAGTGCTGCTGCAACCTTCTTTTTGTGTGGCTGAAGCACAAGGAGACCGTATAGTGGCTGAATGGCACAGCCTGGAGTTGGCTGAAGTATGAGGAGACCATATAGTGACTGAATGGCACAGGCTGAAGGTGGTGAAGTATGAGGAGACTATATAGTGGCTGAATGGCACAGCCTGGAGTTTGTTGCAGCTTGAGGAGACCATATAGTTTCTGAATGGCACATCCTAGAGGTGGCTGAAGCATGAGGAGACCATATAGTGGCTGAATGGCACAGCCTGGAGGTGACTGAAGCATGAGGAGACTATTTAGTGGCTGAATGGCACAGCCTGGTGGTGGCTGAAGCATGATGAAACTATATAGTCGCTGAATGGCACAGCCTGGAGGTGGCTGAAGCATGAGGAGACCATATAGTACCTTAATGGCAAAGCCTGGAGTTGGCTGAAGCATGAGGAGACCATATAGTGGCTGAATGGCACAGCCTGGAGGTGGTGAAGTATGAGGAGAACATATAGTGGCTGAATGGCACAGCCTTGAGTTTGTGGCAGCATGAGGAGACCATATAGTTTCTGAATGGCACAGCCGGGAGGTGGCTACAGCATGAGGAGACCATATAGTGGCTGAATGGCACAGCCTGGATGTGGCTGAAGCATGCAGAGACTATTTAGTGGCTGAATGGCACTGCCTGGAGGTGGTGAAGCATGAGGAGACCATATAGTGACGGAATGGCATAGCCTGGTGGTTGCTGAAGCATGAGGAGACCATATAGTGGCTGAATGGCACAGCCTAGAGTTGGTGAAGCATGAGGAAACCATATAGTGGCTGCATGGCACTGCCTGGAGTTTGTGGCAGCATGAGGAGACCATATAATGTCTGAATGGCACAGCCTGGAGGTGGCTGAAGCATGAGGGGACGATATAGTGGCTTAATGGCACAGCCTGGAGGTGGCTGAAGCATGAGGAGACCATTTAGTGGTTGAATGGCACAGCCCGGAGGTGGTGAAGCATGAGGAGACCAAATAGTGGCTGCATTGCACAGCCTGGAGTTGGCAGAAGCATGAGGAGACAATATAGTGGCTGAATGAGACAGCCTGAAGGTGGCAAGGTGGAAATCCTGGCTGATCCATGCCTGATTCATCATCACAAAGGTCAGTCTTTCCACATTTTCATGGACAGATGAGTTCTCCATGGGGTGACTATGGCCCCTGCCACACTAAACACCCGCTCTGATGGCACACTACTGGCCGGGCAACTTTTCCAGGGCAAACTCTGCTAGTTGCGGCCACAAATCAAGTTTGGCTGCCCAAAAGTCCAGGAGATCTTCAAGGTGTGTTGGCATGGGCATGTCAAGGTATGCCACCACCTGCTGGTTCAGGTCCTGCTCCAGGTCTACCTACTGCCGATGAGTTGCTTCACTATGCGGGTGAAGAAAGGTACTCATCAGCGACTGTTGACTCAGGCTGCTGCTGATGGAGCTGGTCCATGGCAGTGAAAGGTGAGCGCAGAGGGCCCCCCGATTCAGACCTGCGAGAGGATGGACGATGGTGCCGATAGGCATCGGCCAACTGACTACATCGGATGCTTCTGTAGTAGGTCAGTTTGTAGGGTGTAAAAAAGGCCCCTATTTTGTGGTGGTAGCGAGAGTCCAATAAGGTGGAGAGAAAGAAGTCATCCCGCTGCCGAATGGTGACAATTCAGCTGTCACTACGCAAGCAAGAGAGCATGCATCGTGCCATTTGTGCAAGTGACTCAGATGGAATCCCTGCCTCCATCTCCACTGCATACTGCCACTGTGTTTCTGGGTCCTCTGTCTCGCCTTTCTCATAACCCTCTAGCTCCTCTGGCTGCTCCTACGCCTCCTCTCCTTTCAGATTACTAGAAAAAAATGCCCTTTTGGCGAAACCTAAACTGTTCTCCACTGTGCCCCTCCCCCTCCTCCTCCAGTTCAGCCCCCACAGGGCTCATCTGGCCTAGAGATGTAAGTGCCACGTCTCCATTGCTCTGTCCAGCCATCATTTCCAACACGTGTTGTAAGTAATAAAGCAGTGGAATGACGTTACTCAACCCGTAATCCTGGTGACTTACTAATAATGTGGCTTCCTCAAAGGGCCTGAGCAAATGGCAGATGTCATGCATGAGCTGCAGCTGGTTGATATTGAAGTTACACATATGTACCCCTATCCGCTTGGTCATCAAGAAATCGGTGTTGGCTTTTCTCTGTTCATATAGTCGGTCCAACATATGGAGGGTGGAATTCCAACGTGTGGCAACGTCGCAAATCAGACTATGTTGGGGATACCGTTGTGACTCTGCAGCTTAAGGAGGGTATGCTTTGCTGTGTACGAGTGGCTGAAGTGCATGCAAAGTTTCCTTCCCCTTGTTAGGATGTCTTGCAAATGAGGGGAACACTTCAGGAACTGTTTCATAACCGGATTGAACATGTGTGCATGCAGAGCGCATGGCTCAGCCTTCCAAGTCGCAGCGCAGACAAGATGTTCTTCCCGTTGTCAGTCATAATGGTTCCCATTTCCAGTTTTCGGGGAGTAAGCCATGCTCCGATTTCTTTCATCCCCTGTGTGACTCCGTTCGCCAAGGCAAACCATATGAAGAACAGCGTGACACCACAGTGCCCTGCACATATGGTATGCTGAAGGGCCACTGAGACTTGACTGGGCAGTGGAGGCTGAATACACGGTGGAGGATTAGGAGGCGGAGTCGCACAGGAGAGCGTGGATGATGAAGCGGCATGACCTGTCCAAGTTGTTTTTTTCGGCTGTGCAGAAACCACATTCACCTAGTGAGCCATCAAGGACATGTTTTGTCACTGACCATAGTCACAGCTCCAGACAATGGTGCTGCCGTGCACTTTGGTACACACCGAGAGGCTCAAGGACTGGCCCACCTTCACTTCCACAAAATTGTGCAGGGCTGGTACTGCCTTCTGCGCAAAGAAATGACGACTTAGCACTCTCCACCTCGGCTCGACACAAGCCATCAGTTCTCTGAAAGGTACAGAGTCCACCACTTGAAAAGGGAAGAACTGCAGCACCAGCAACTTGGACAGGAGCACATTAAGCTTCTGCTCTGTTGGATGAGTGGGCGCATACTGTTGTTTCTTGGACATGGCTTCGCCGATGGATTGTTGGCAGAATGACTAACTAAAAGTAGGAGGAGCAGGAGCATCTGCAGTGACAGAAGGAGGGTATGACACACAGCTCCCTTTGGCTGAGGTGGTGGAGCCTTGGCTTGCTGTAAGAGGGAGCGGCGTGCCACTGGTTGATACAGCAGGCTGCACCACTACATCAGAGCCACGGCTCTCCCAGGCAAATTTGTGTTGGCAGCAAATGTTGACATAGGGCCGTGGTGCCAACATTGGGACCCTGGCCAAGCTGTACCTTCTGCCGATATATCTTGCATGTGAATGCTGTGGATCTGGGTGCTTGATGAAAAACTGCCACACACCGCCGAGTAGCTGATTTTCCCACCAACAGTCCGCACTAATTAACTACTACTGCCACCGTCTCCAGGAACCCCTGTTCCATTGCCTCCTGGGAATGTAGGCTGCCGCAAAGCAGGTTCCTCAACAGTGTCTTCTTCTGGACCCTGAACTTTGTCAACACCGCTTGCCACGTCACTCTCCTCGTCACTACTTGCCCACCTAGCAGAGGAAGCGGCGGATGTCTCCTCCATTTCATGCCTGGGCAGAAATCCTCCATTTATTGACTGTCCTCTATTAGATCGTCCTCACTGAATAGTAAAGCTGAACCCACAGCATAAGTTACTTCTTTAGGGGAGGGAACAGTATAGGACAGAGGCAATGGGAGGACAAGGACTGCTCCCGGGCCATGCCAACTGAGGGTTGTGGCGTAAGAAGATCAGAAAAAGAATTGCGGTGGCGCTGCCTTGGAAGGGGAAGTTTCGGAAGGTGAAAAATCAGAGTCGAATGCAGTAGAAGTGCTAAACAGCATGTATTTTATTCATGCATGTGGAGCAGAACTCGTTTCAAGGGTATTTTCCCTCTTTCTCAATTGCATAGTGACAGTAAGCAAATAGTGGATATATATACACAGAGGTGGATGGCACCAAAAACATCCTCCTAATGGACCCATTTCTCAAACAGTCACTACCAACATGTCCCCAGGTCACCTTCAGGAGAAACAAGTCACTTAAAAACATATTGGCTCCTAGCAGACTGAAAAACTAAAAGAAAAAATCCACAATTCTCACAGAAGAAATAGTGGGGTCCTTCAGATGCTGCACAAAAAATTGCAAATGCTGCAACACCATAAAAAAATGCTGCAGAGATTTCACCTCAAATACTACCGGAGAATGCCATAAAATCAAAATCCTAGAGATATATTATACGTAGGTAGGACCACACAAATGCTAAGTGCCAGTATCAACAAACACCGCTCGAACGTAAAAAATAGGTACCAACTTCACAGTGTGTCCAGACATGCTTCCATCAAACACAACTGTGATTTTTCCAATTTCTCCATTTTACCAATAGAACAGATACCACCCTCCAGCAATAGAAGATATACCCAACTTTGCCGTTGAGAAAACTATTGGATTTTTAAATTGAAAACGTTGACCCCGCTGGGCTTCAACGAATACATGGAACACACTACATAACTCAGTAATCGAATAATCCTGGCACGACTAGCCGTCATCTGACTGGTCCAAACCCCATCATATTGTGCCGTCAAGTAACTGAAATATCAGCCACATAAAGTCGCTTCCTTTCTATCAATTCCCCCCCGTACCGTTCTCAACATCACCAAGTAGGCGCAAAGCTGATTGGTCAAACCGCCATCAGACCAAACTGATTCTATTGGTTCTAACATCTGCACGAGATGCTTTGAATCCCCCACTACATTCCGCCTATACTTCACACTACTAAGTAGGCACCACAGCAATTGTCCCACTCACCATCAGCAGGCGTTAAGCTGATTGGTGAAACCGCCATCAGACAATACGTATTTTGATTGGTCCTAACATCCCTAAGGGACCCATCCAATTCCCCACTACGATCTGCCTATACTTTACACTATGAAGTAGGCACCTAAGTGATTGGCCCATACGCCATCACACATAAACATTCTGATTGGCCACTGGTCCCACCAATCAGATCAATGAACTCCACATCATCCCACAAGCACTGTTTTCAACTTAGCTACCAAAACCTTCCCTCTCCCTTCATTGGTCGCGCCCACCACACATGACCTTATGTCTTAACCTGTCTCTGCTAATCCGATTGGTCGCCTCCCGCTACAGGCTTTACAGCGGGAAATATAAACCTATACTCTACACCACATAAACCAAAACACTACAAACATTAAATATTACTGGTTTATAGCTCTTTTACAGAGTAATGAACAGCTCTCTGAATATGTGAAATCACGATTTGTTACTCTCTCATATGTTTGATCGGCTTTTTTTTCCCCCGTGACACATCACCGCCCACTGTGACCCCCAAGCCCTGCCAGATGTTTTTTGGCGCCATCCACCTCTGTGTATATATATCCACTGTTTGCTTACTGTCACTATGCAAATGAGAAAGAGGGAATATACCTTTGAAATGAATTTTGCTCCACATGTATGAATAAAATACATGCTGTTTAAAGGGTACCTCTCATCAAATAAACTTTTGATATATTTTAGATTAATGAATGTTGAATAACTTTCCAATAGCATGTTAATGAAAAATATGCTTCTTTCTATTGTATTTTTCCCGATCAGTCCTGTCAGCAAGCATTTCTGACTCATGCTGGAGTCCTAAACACTCAGAGCTGCCAGCCTGCTTTGTTCACAGCCAAACAGGCTGTGAACAAAGCAGGCTGGCAGCTTTGAGTGTTCTCCTTTGTGAACAAAGCAGACTGGCAGCTCGTAGTGTTTAGGACTCCAGCATGAGTCTGAAATGCTTGCTGCCAGGACTGGTAGGGAGACCGCTAGTGATCATTTCTTCAAAGTGGAAAATTAAATAGAAAGAAGCGTATTTTTTAATAACATGCAATTGTAAAGTTATTCTGCATACATTAATCTATAATATATCAAAAGTTTTTTTGATGAGAGGTACCCTTTAACACTTCTACTGCATCCGACTCTGATTCTTCACCTTCCAAAACGTCACCTTCCGAGGCAGCACCACTGCAAGTCTTTTTCTGAATTTCTTACGCCTGGACCATTACCGACTCCCGAGAAGAGCCCGGTCGACTCTGCAGGCTGCAGCCAAGGACCACCCCTTGGCTACCCCTACGTTAAGGGGTTACACGCATGAAACCAAGGTTTGCCTAAGGTGAGCAACATACTATTTAGGGCACTTGGGACACACTTAGCACACAGAATTACGCGAGGCACTGCCCTCCATTTTTTACCTCTTATTTCCTAAACTGAGGGTTGTGTCTGAGGAACCAACTGACTGTTGACTGGGGGTATCAGATGTCACTTATGATGAAGTGGATGACCGTGTTAACCAATCAATGATGGCAGATGGGTTGCTGGTCAAGACATGACCGCTAGCTGATACCGAGACCTCAGGCCTTTCGTTGCTACCCCTGCTGCCACTCCCCCTAGTCTGCTGTGACCTCTGCATGTGCCTGATTAATTTAGGCCTCGCCACTCCTCTGTGCACGTCCTGCCACTTCTCTACCTGACATACTTAGTGCGTATATGAGGGGAGTACAGTACGCTTCACTACGCTTAAAACAATTTTTGTCTAGAACAGCAGCAGGTGTGTACTTTTGGCTGTCCTTTTACAGTATCTAGGCTCTATTTGAGTAAAACAACAGCCAGTGATTACTTTTCCCTGGCATTTCACAGTATCTAGGCCCTTGAGAGTTTAACAGGTACAAAATAGTACACCACTTAGATGCACGTATGTGGTATGTACTTATGAGGGCAGAAAAATGCACTACAGTACACTTAAAAAAGTATTTGAGTACAACACCAGCCAGTGAGTACTTTTGCCTGGACTTTCACAACATCTAGGCCCTTGACAGATTAAGCCCTTAAGGACATACGCCGTAAATGTACAGCGCTGCATAGCCGGTGATTACTTTTATCTGGCCTTTCACAGTATTTCGGCCCTTGAGAGTTTAACAGGTACAAAATAGTACACCACTCAGATGTGCGTATGTGGTATGCGCTTATGAGGGCAGAGAAATGCACTACAGTACGCTTAAAAATACATATTTTTTGCACAACACCAGCAGTACACAACAGTGCTGCTGCGCACACTCGCTGTGTACTAAACCCAAAATTGCACTCTCTCACAGACTATTAGGAATGGACTGCTGGGAATGTATTATACTGTCTACAGACAAGTATAACCAGCAGATCATTTGTTGTGGAACAAAGAGGGCAGAAAAATGTGCTACAGTACGCTTAAAAAAAAATGTATTGGAGTTAAACATTAGCCGGTGATTACTTTCCCCCTGTCTTTTCACAGTATCTAGGCCCTGAGAGTTTAACAGGTACAAAATAGTACACTATTTAGATGTAGGTATGTCGTATGCACTTATGAGGGCAGAAAAATGCGCTATAGTACTCTTAAAAAAAAGAGTTTTTTGCACACCAGCAGTACACAACAATGCTGCAGCAAACAAATGCTGTGTACTAAACCCAAAACACTCTGTCAAAGACTATTGGGAATGGACTGCTGGGTATTATACCGCCTACAGACTAGTATAACCAGCAGATGATTTGTTGTGGAACAAAGACACAGAACTGCGCTGAAAAATTATTCCTGCCTCCTCTGCTACGGTTTATGAAGTTGAGGCAGCTTGTAGAAATGTATGAGGAAACACACAGCTCTCTGCCCCTCTCTGTTGTACAATTCTGTGGAAAGTGACTGAGAGGTTAATGGCTGCAGTAAAAATCCTTTTAATTGAAAAGAGCACTGCTCTCTGTCCACCAGAACGCTGATGTGACTAGGAGGTGAAACACTGCTGGAAAAAGCTTGTCTGTGTAACACACACACACAGGCTGTCCCTCCTATCTCTCTGCAGTGTATTGAATGAAGTGACTAGCCGGAATATAGCTGCCAATTATATAGGGCTGTGACATCACAGGGGTGACTGGCTGCTGCATGTGATTCAGGGTCATCTTGCCTACTGTTGTTTCCAAATTCCCAGAGTTACTTGCCCCATATCCTCACATGTGGATCCTCCATTTTAGATGCCCTGGAGCCTGGACCGCACTAAATGGAGTTTAATGAAGCAATTCACGCAATAGAAT
This sequence comes from Hyla sarda, assembly GCF_029499605.1. Taxonomy (NCBI): domain Eukaryota; kingdom Metazoa; phylum Chordata; class Amphibia; order Anura; family Hylidae; genus Hyla; species Hyla sarda. Next base: position 95,893,731 of record NC_079197.1, read on the forward strand.
CGCGGCAATATTCGCATTTGTTGCAAATCAAATTTTTCATGAAATTCGAAAAAAAATTTCGGATTTGTCAGCTTCAATTCGCTCATCTCTTCTGACAACCACTACATATCTCTTGGGCTTAGCTTTTGAACTGCACCATCACAGTGGCATAATGTACAGTACATGCACAGTATTTCAGTGGTCAGTAATGGGTTAATACAGAATTCTTCTAGTTAGGAAAGGTACTTCTCTTTAAAGGGGTACTCCGGTGGAAAACCTTTTTTTTCTTTTTGGAATACAGTGCTTGCTGCTGACATCAAGAGCACAGTGCTCTCTGCTGACAGAGAGATGTCTGCAGAGAGCACTGAGCTTGTGATGTCAGCAGAAAGCAATGTGTTCCAAAAAGAAAAGAATTTCCTCTGTACTATTCAGCAGTTAATAAGTACTAGAAGGATTATTATTTTTTAATAGAAGTAATTTACAAATCTGTTTAACTTTCTGGCACCTGTTGATTTAAAAAATAAAATAAAAAAAGTTTTCCACCGTTGTACCCCTTTAACTTTTGTCTAAAGTAACAAATGTTTTTAGAAGTACAAACATGATTAAATAAATAATATAGTTAACTTTTTACACAATGTTATATTTCTGAATGATAATCTGAAATACTGTAACAGTAAAATACTGAAAAAAAAACTAAAGAAAAGAAAATTTTAAACAAAAATATAATTTATACTATTTTACATAGTTTAATGGCGACTATCAACATTTAAGGTAATCATACAATCTTGTTTTCCTTGAATTACTTTGTAATAAAATATTGTACATTTAGAAATGCTATGAAACATGTCAAAAGTATTAGCTAGCTGTCACTTTCTCTGTACCTGCTATGTGAGAAGATTGCATTGTCCTTCAGTATGGCAAAGAAGATTAGACAGTGATTGAGTGCCACTTGTTACTTGTTCATATTCATGCTATCACTTATCATCTGGCAGGGCTGTCACTTCATCATTCCAGTTACTGTATGCGCCTTACAAAATTCTGCTTTTCTGGTTTGTCTCTTATAACAAAGTAACAAGACAAACTAGTAAACAGGTTAAAAAGTTAATGTATTTTTCTATTTTAATGGCCGTTGCCTGTGCATATGCTTGCGTTGAACATGAATTTTGAGCTAAAATCTTATTAAAGGATTTTTCTACCTTAGACTTATGCATAAATGTAGTAAATACTGTACTTATAAATTTTACATAGATAAATGAATTTTAGATAGATATTAAATACATATCACAAAGATGTAATAAATAAAAGTTTATTCATTATTATCCACAATCCGTTCTATACAGCCTTTATCAACCATACCCATGTGCACCATTGCATTCACCCATATGATGTCATCAATATCAAATACAAAAACAAAGCATCACAATAAAGTCTCCACTGACCTATGACCTTTTCTGATATTATTGACATCATATGAATGTGTATATAAGGGTTTAACATGTTTATTGCTTGGGTATGGTTGAAAAAAATGGCCAAAATATCATGCTTGGGATACAGGCTGTTGTTGTCCTACATTGCATAAAGTTGGAGCAAGACAGACCAAGCACCTTCAGACAACATGCACCAAGGCTCTTTGATTAAAAGCTGCTTTCAACGTAATTGTTTAAAGGGGTATTCCAGGAATTTTTATTGATTTGACTATGCTACAGGGGCTGTAAAGTTAGTGTAGTTCATAATATAGTGTCTTTACCTGTGTGTGACGGTTTTCTCACAATTCTTATGTGATTTTCATCCCAATATTTATTTTTATCAGCATACAAAATTACTGCTGTCTCGGAGTTTTTCCCTGTTTGCAATGCGGTCGAGTCCTGACTCACTAGTCAGCTGATGACAGGGAGCCTGTCTGCTTCAATGGGTGGAGAGAGCAATCTGCAAGTAATGCAACAGCTGGAGGCACCCTGTATTGAAAACCACAGGTCTGCAGCTCATTTATGTTTTAATGGGTGGGGTGGCTGATGTGTGGGAAGGAGGAAAATGGTATTATGGGATTTGTAGGCAAACAAGAAAACTGAAAACAGGAAATACAAGTTCACAGAAAGCTAGCCACAGTGTTCTGGTAATCTCACAGCATAGCCATTTAGCTCATGACAAGTGCAGATCCTTCCTAAGCATGTCCATTACTGTCTGCCAGGTACGTACTAAAATTACCTTATGCTGGAGAACCCCTTTAAGTTTGGTCCACTGAGTAGAAACCTTGGGATTAATATCATACTAAAGAGCATAAGTTCACAAGCTACTAAAACTAACTACGCCCTGTCAGCAAAATCACTGAAGATATGTTATATTTAAGCTAACTCAGCTATGTTTAAATGGGAATCTGACTCCAAGAGGATGGTTTCTATCCAATTACACCTCAACACTCTAGCAAAGAACTGAGGTCCCATCGACTGTCTACTTTGTTTCCTGACAACAAAGCATTTTGTGGGAAATATGAACAGATCCTAAATGAAATTTCCTTGGAAAGTATCCTCCTTAATAGAGCTGAGCAAACTTTTTAAAAGTTCATCTTGGTGGGCTCATCGAACTTTCCAAAAAGTTTGAGTTTGCGGCAAACAGGTTCTACTCCAAATGGCAATTACATAAGCCTCAAAACTTGTATATAACACTGCCAGAGTGTACTGTTCAGAGCAGGAACAAATCCCCATAGCAAACCTATCCTGCTTTGGACAGTTCCTGACATAAACAAAGGTGTCAGCAGAGAGCACTGTGGTCAGACAGAAAAGAAATTCAAAAGGAAAATAACTTCCTCTGTAGTATACAGCCGCTGATAAGTACTGAAAGGATTAAGATTTTTAAATAGAAGAAATTTACAAATCTGTTAAACTTTCTTGCACCAGTTGATTAAAAAAAAAATGTTTTCCACCAGAGTACCCTTTTAATCTCTGTATAACTCTGCTAAGGTCACCTAGGAATGTATTCATTTATTTTTCTTTTTTCTTTTTCTTTTTCCAAATATCTGTTTATTAGTTTTTACACAACATAACAACTTAACGCAAAACAGACAGTAAGTAGGGCGACAAGCCCCAAATACATTACCGAAATATAACAAGTATGGTCAATGATAAGGTATAGGGGAGAGGATGAGGTAAGAGGGTGAAGGGAAGGGAAAGGGAAGGGGAGACAGGGCGGTGTATCAGAGGGTTTTATTCAATTAGTTTTAAAGTGGTTTTAAAGCTCAGTTAATGTAGAAGTTATGGCAAAATGTGGTAACCCGGGGTAACTAAAAAATAAAGTTATAGTTAAAAAATAAAATGCACTAGAGGATTTTGCATGATTTTAACACTAAAATAACACCATCCCTCCGCAGGACAGATGCATATATGCTGCCAATTCGTTTGTACAGCAGGACATGTGCATTAGCTCCTGCTCTGGACAGTTCCTGACACGGACAGAGGTGTCAGCAGAGAGCGCTTCCTGTGGAACACAGTAGCCAGGAGCAGTTGTGTGTGAAGCAGCTTTGGGTGTGTCCCTTTTTGTGTTTCTCCAGAGTTCCAGAGGCAGAGCAGGTGATTCACCAACCTTTCCCAGGGGTGTGGCAGGCTCCTTGGGAGAGATTTCCCTGCATGGAGCCCCTGGCCTCCACTCCCCGTTCTTCCAGGCTGGCGGGGGGTGGAGAGAAAACAGCGACAGCCATTTTTCCGGCCGGAGGAAGAAGATCTGGCAGAGTCTGCAGCAATGCAGGCTCGGCTCCGCCGGCAATGGGTGCCAGCCAGAGATCCAGTGGAAGGAAGGCGAGGAGGCAAAGTATTGAGTTGTGGGCTGAGAGAGGGCCCGAAGAGTCCAGCGAGACCTACTGCTCCCGCATGACCGCACGATTTGCGGAATACGACCGCTGCGGTAGGGAGCTTAGGTTGATGAGAGAGGACCTGCGTGGAGCCCAGAATCTGGCATGCTCTGGGTCCAAAAAGAATAAACTGGAACTAAAAAAGATGATTGCAGCCCTGAAGAAAGACATTGCAAAGATGGAGGAGAGGAGAGCAGAGATCCTGGAGGGAAGCGGTCTCTTCAGGGAGAAGATGGAGAACCAGGATCGGTTTGCCGCCATGAAACCCCCAGGTAAGGTGGAGGTGGATGATGGGGAGAGTAGTGGCGGTGAAGAAAGAGAGGATGGTGGTGTTGGTGTAAAGAAGGAGGAGGTGGAGGAGAAGAAGTTGGAGGAAAGTGTACAGGTTGTGGAGGATGATGTATTGCCTGACCCTACTCCCTGTGACACCCAGACCACTAAGACTCAGGACAGCTACATAGAGCCGGCTCAGGTGGCACTACCGCTAAGCGATAGTGAGGATGATGATGTGGAGAGTGAGGCTGGGGGATTGCTGAGGGCTATAGTGATGCAGGAGTCCCCAGCCCACCTCCAGAATTTTACATTTGGTGATGACCAGTGTGATGACACATTAGTAAAAAGAAAGGCAAAAAAACAGAAGACCCAGGAAACTGTGCATTATGTGTTCCGTCCTTTCCAGCAGTCTGGGCCAGCTGCAAAGCTGGTTCAGGCTGCTGGGTCCTCTAAACTGCCAGACTCCGTTTCTGTGGTGGAACTGTTACGCCTAGCGCTCCGGGCCCCCGCTCCTCCCCGGAGCGCTCACGGCGTCTTTCTCCCTGCAGCTCCCCGGTCAGTCCCGCTGACCGGGAGCGCTGCTCTGTCATGGCCGTTGGGGATGCGATTCGCACAGCGGGACGCGCCCGCTCGCGAATCGCATCCCAGGTCACTTACCCGTTCCCGTCCCCTGCTGTCATGTGCTGGCGCGCGCGGCTCCGCTCTCTAGGGCGCGCGCGCGCCAGCTCCCTGAGACTTAAAGGGCCAGTGCACCAATGATTGGTGCCTGGCCCAATTAGCTTAATTGGCTCCCACCTGGTCTCTGACTATATCTAACCTCCTCCCATGCACTTCCTGGCCGGATCTTGTTGCCCTTGTGCCTAGTGAAAGCGTTTTGTGTGTTTAAAAACCTGTGTACCAGAACTTCTGCTATCTCCCCTGACTACGAACCTTGCCGCCTGCCCCCGACCTTCTGCTACGTCCGACTTTGCTTCTGCCTACTCCCTTGTACCTCGCCTATCTTCAGCAGCCAGAGAGGTTGAGCCGTTGCTAGTGGATACGACCTGGTCACTATCGCCGCAGCAAGACCATCCCGCTTTGCGGCGGGCTCTGGTGAAAACCAGTAGTGTCTTAGAACCGGTCCACTAGCACGGTCCTCGCTATCCCTCTCTGGCACAGAGGATCCACCTCCTGCCAGCCGGCATCGTGACAGTAGATCCGGCCATGGATCCCGCTGAAGTTCCTCTGCCAGTTGTCGCTGACCTCCCTACGCTGGTCGCCCAGCAAGCTCGTCAGATCGCCCAGCAGTCGCAACAGATAGCGCAACAAGATCACCAGCTGTCGTACTTGACCACCATGACACAGCAACTCCAGTCACAACTACAGCAAGTACAGTCACAGCTACAGCAGCAACAACCATCTCCTCCGCCAGCTCCTGCACCTCTTCCGCGGCGAGTGGCCGCTCCTAGCCTCCGCCTGTCCTTGCCGGACAAATTTAATGGGGACTCTAAGTTTTGCCGTGGCTTTCTTTCGCAATGTTCCCTGCACTTGGAGATGATGTCGGACCAGTTTCCTACTGAAAGGTCTAAGGTGGCTTTCGTAGTCAGCCTTCTGTCTGGAAAAGCCCTGTCATGGGCCACACCGCTCTGGGACCGCGATGACCCCGTCACTGCCTCTGTACACTCCTTCTTCTCGGAAATTCGAAGTGTCTTTGAGGAACCTGCCCGAGCCTCTTCTGCTGAGACTGCCCTGCTGAACCTGGTCCAGGGTAATTCCTCCGTTGGCGAGTACGCCATACAATTCCGTACTCTTGCTTCTGAACTATCCTGGAATAATGAGGCTCTCTGCGCGACCTTTAAAAAAGGCCTATCCAGCAACATTAAAGATGTTCTGGCCGCACGAGAGACTCCTGCTAACCTGCATGAACTCATTCATCTAGCCACTCGCATTGACATGCGTTTTTCTGAGAGGCATCAAGAGCTCCGCCAGGAAAAAGACTTAGATCTCTGGACACCTCTCCCACAGTCTCCACTGCAATCTGCGCCTAGGCCTCCCGCCGAGGAGGCCATGCAAGTGGATCGGTCTCGCCTGACCCTGGAAGAGAGGAATCGCCGTAAGGAAGAGAATCTTTGTCTGTACTGTGCCAGTACTGAACATTTTTTGGTGGATTGCCCAATCCGTCCTCCACGTCTGGGAAACGCACGCTTGCACCCAGCTCTCGTGGGTGTGGCGTCTCTTGATGCCAAGTCGGCTTCTCCACGTCTCACGGTGCCTGTTCGGATTTCTACTTCAGCCAGCTCTCCCCTCTCAGCCGTGGCCTGCCTGGACTCTGGAGCTTCTGGGAATTTTATTCGGGAGTCCTTTGTGAATAAATTCCGCATTCCGGTGACCCGTCTTGTCAAGCCACTCCACATTTCCGCGGTCAACGGAGCCAGGTTGGATTGCACCGTGCGTTACCGCACGGAGCCCCTCCTAATGTGCATCGGACCTCATCACGAGGAAATTGTATTTTTTGTCCTTCCTAATTGCACTTCTGAAGTTCTCCTTGGACTACCCTGGCTTCAACACCATTCCCCAACCCTGGATTGGTCCACTGGGGAGATCAAGAGTTGGGGTCCCTCTTGTTCCAAGGACTGCCTTCAACCGGTTCCCAGTACTCCCTGCCGTGACCCTGTGGTTCCTCCTGTATCCGGTCCCCCTAAGGTCATTAAGGACTCTGCCTGCCACAGGAAATGCCCCTCCCCCCCTCCCAGTCCCATCAGGCAAGCCTCTGTGCCCCCTCATGGCCCTCGTCCTGGTGTCACACTGCCCCGTGCCAGGTCTCGCCCTCTGCCCTCTCTCCCCATTCCTACTCCTGCGGTTCTGCCTGCCGTTGAGGAATCCCTCCATCCTTTCCCGGTGTCCTCATCCCAGGGGAGGCAGTTACCGGACAAAGAGAAGGGGAGACCTAAGGGGGGGGGTACTGTTACGCCTAGCGCTCCGGGCCCCCGCTCCTCCCCGGAGCGCTCACGGCGTCTTTCTCCCTGCAGCTCCCCGGTCAGTCCCGCTGACCGGGAGCGCTGCTCTGTCATGGCCGTTGGGGATGCGATTCGCACAGCGGGACGCGCCCGCTCGCGAATCGCATCCCAGGTCACTTACCCGTTCCCGTCCCCTGCTGTCATGTGCTGGCGCGCGCGGCTCCGCTCTCTAGGGCGCGCGCGCGCCAGCTCCCTGAGACTTAAAGGGCCAGTGCACCAATGATTGGTGCCTGGCCCAATTAGCTTAATTGGCTCCCACCTGGTCTCTGACTATATCTAACCTCCTCCCATGCACTTCCTGGCCGGATCTTGTTGCCCTTGTGCCTAGTGAAAGCGTTTTGTGTGTTTAAAAACCTGTGTACCAGAACTTCTGCTATCTCCCCTGACTACGAACCTTGCCGCCTGCCCCCGACCTTCTGCTACGTCCGACTTTGCTTCTGCCTACTCCCTTGTACCTCGCCTATCTTCAGCAGCCAGAGAGGTTGAGCCGTTGCTAGTGGATACGACCTGGTCACTATCGCCGCAGCAAGACCATCCCGCTTTGCGGCGGGCTCTGGTGAAAACCAGTAGTGTCTTAGAACCGGTCCACTAGCACGGTCCTCGCTATCCCTCTCTGGCACAGAGGATCCACCTCCTGCCAGCCGGCATCGTGACAGGAACGGAGTCAGCAAGGGGGATACAGCATGGCGTCAGTAAAAGCTGCAGACGCAATAGATGTGAAGCCCACCCATCCTGCCGGTAGGGAGGGGCAGGATGGGCTCATGGTGGGCAGCGCAAGTTATGCCCCTGGGTGCTCGGGGGGCGGTTCCCCGAGTACTGTGGGCATTACCGGCACTGCAAGGCACTCCCCTGTGAGGGGGGGGAGTGTCCGGGCGCCGGGATTATCCACAGAGCCTGTGAAGTCGGGTGAAGCAGGTGCTGGCGTTGTGGGAGGAGCTGGGGTGCGCCCGGTGGGGCAGTCCCAGAATCAGGATGTGATAGCAGCCATGAAGGAGAAGCCATCGGCGACGACCCCAGCAGCGGCTAAGCCAGCACAAAGGACTTTACTAAAGCCAGCCATACTACAAGTCCCAGCCAGCCCAGAATTTGTTAGTCAGGACAAGAATGTAGGATGTGATATTGATGGGTGTAGTAGTGTTGTGGGTGAGAGGAGTGTATGTGGAAGTGTCAGCTGAGTGAATGTTGATGGGAGTGGTAACAGTATGGCTGGAAATAAAGAGGTTGAGAGTTGTGGTGTGAATGGTGTTGTAAGTGGTTCTGGCTCTGGGTCTGGTCCGGCTGCCCCCCCGGCAGTGACTGCTCCCAGGAGCTATGCTAATGTCGCTGCCGGGGGTTCAGGGGGGTCCCCGTCTCCGTCCGGCCCTGGGGGCCATTTGCAACAGCGCCTCCTGGAGGCTCTACGCAGGGGTGACAGGTCGATCCAGGTAGAGGGAAGGGGTGAGGTCGACCTGTCTTTCTGGATAGAGAGACACGGTTTGGGGGCTTTCCGAGAGCGGAATGGGGAGGTGGTCTGGTCCCTCCCGACACCCGGGCAGGACAATAACCGTAGGAATGTGGTCCGTCTGATTTGGAGGGGCGAGGATGCGTGTCCACCTCGCGCTAAAGTGGTTGAGCTCCTCCTTCAGATGGAATTCAGGGCGAGTGACATCTTTGCCCTGATTCACCCCTACGGTTCGTCTGAGTTTGACGTCAGTTTCGTTCGGCCAGAGGGTCTTGAACTCTTCTGGTCAAACTATGAAGTGGCGAAGAACGAGCCCGGCTGGCGGGATTTCACCGTAAAGGCGATTTCCCGTCAGAACTCTGTCAAGAAAGTGACCGTTTTGACCCGTAACGAGTCGCTTTCTTGTTATGACATCATGACCTGGCTCGGTCGGTATGGGGATGTGACGGACATGCCCAAGAAAAACTTTGATGAGCACGGGATCTGGTCCGGGGCCTGGACGTTTTCCGTCAAACTCAAGCGTTCAGGCAGTACGGTTGCCCACATTCCGTCAGCCGCCTTCCTTGGACGTGATAGGATTCAGGTCTTCTACCAGGGGCAGCCTAAGGTCTGTCACAGGTGTGGCAGCCCCACCCACTTTAGCGCAGCCTGTACTGTGCAGGTCTGCGCTTTGTGTGGTGGGGTGGGTCATCTGGCCGCATCCTGTCGGCAGATCCGGTGCCACCTGTGTGGTGTCCTCGGACACCCTTTTAGCCGTTGTCCTTGCGCCTTCACCCGTGCGGCGGCCGCTCCGGCTGAGGAGAGCTGTGAAGTTGCCTCGGCTGGGGAGGGTACGAGCAGGGATGGGGGCGCAACAGGGCTAGTGAGGAGGAAAAAGGGTCCCGCCAAACTAAGGCGGGAGGAAAATCGTAGAAGGAGTAGGGAGCTGGAGAGTGCCCAGGTGGCGGGGGTAGCTTCAGCCCCTGCTCCTGAAGCTGGCCCTGTAACTGCTGAAGCCCTGGAGGAGAACGTGCTAGATGAGGAGATCAGGAGACTGCGCAAAGAGGATGGCAATATGGCCGACCTTTCTGATTCCTCCCACTATGAAAGTGTGGATGAGGATAGTGGGGAGAGGCCTAAAAAGAAAGATAAGGGCAAAAGGAAAGGGAGAAAGAAGAGGTCAGAGTCATCTGTTCCTTGTACTACGGGCCAGGTCCAAAACGGAAGCCTGACTGCCCCCCCTCTGATTGACCTGTCAAACCGGTACCTCGTCCTCGATACCATCTCCTCCCCCTCCTTGGAGGGGGAAGGTGAGGGCGGGGTGCCTAGGAAGAAAGAGCCTCTGGGGGGAACTGGGCCCTGTCCTGTCGGGACACCTTCCTCGGAGGGCAGGGCTAGACCGGGGCCGGATGGAGACGGGGATCAAATGGATCAATCTGAATCCAAAAAAAGGTCTAAGTGTGGTCCTGCCCTCTCGTCTTCTTCAGGGGATGAGGGGGCGAAAAAGAAAGGGAAGCAAAAGTAAAGGGTGTGGCCGTCTAATTTAATCACCCTGTATGGCGGCACTCACCCCATTGACGCTGGCATCTATTAATTGTGCCAGCATAAAGTCGGATACGGCTAGATTTGCAGCCTTTGATTTTCTCGGCCGTGTTGAAGCCGATATTTTCTTTTTACAAGAGACCAGGTTGTCAGATCTAGCCTCTCTGGTAAAAGCCAGAAGACAGTGGAGGTGCGGCCCCTCCCACTGGTCTCTTGCAGCTGAGCCGTATAGTGGGGTGGCGGTCCTTTTTACCGCTCCTGTTGAATGCCGACAGGTTATTGAATTAGAAATGGGGAGGTGCCTGATCTTAGATGTCTTCATGAAGGGACAAGAGCTCCGGCTCATTAACATCTATGCCCCGCAAACTAAGCGGGGCCGTAAAGATCTCTTTATGAGGATTAAGCCCTTTCTTTTTACGAGTCGGCAAGTGATCTTTGGAGGGGACTTCAATAATGTCACGAGGTCCCAAGATCGGAGAGGCTCCAATGGTCCGCTGACTTGTGATAGTGTGGCACTGATTAGCATAACTAGAGAAGCTCGCCTAGAGGACGCCCACATCCGGAGCCCCTCGGGCCACGCGGGTTTCACCTATCATCAAGGTAGTCGCAGGTCTAGGATAGATAGGTTTTATTTAAAGGAGGAAGCCGTCTCTTCTGCAGTGTCCGTGGTTGAGGTGGAGTTCTCCGATCACTGTATGATTTTGTTTTCCCTGAATGTTTCAGAGACCCCCCGGATGGGAAAAGGTTATTGGAAGCTGAATTCGTCCCTCCTGGAGGAAGCGGAGATAAGACAGTCCTTTGAGGATTTTCTTCAGAGTCAGGTACCTTTACTGGACCTATGTAGTAGTAAGTCAGAGTGGTGGGAGATATTCAAGAAGCGGGTTGCGGGGTTCTTCCGCCAGCTCTCGAGCCTCAGGTCCCTGAACAAGTATCGCTTGTATCAGGGTCTGAGGAGGAAACTTGAGCTTCTCGTCTCGAATGGAGGTAGCCGAGAGGATATCTCCAGAGTGAAATCCTTGCTGATGAGGTGTCAGTACGATAGACACGCATCTTTGGTTTTTGAGAGGGATTACGGGAAGTACCGCTCGCCCGACCCTTACAGAAACTGTAAGATGTCAGTGAGTAGTAAAGTCATTTCAGGACTGATTGATAGTACAGGATCTCTGAATCGGTCCAGATCAGGGATCTTGGAGGTCGTCAGATCCTTCTACTCGCACCTCTTGGGGAGGAAGGATCTAGATCGAGACAGGATGTCGGTTTTCCTGACTGAAACCATTCCTGAGCCAGGGGTAGACCCCTCTCTTGATGTTTTGGCAGAAGAAATCAGGGAAGAGGAAGTGAGACTGGCGATCGAGGGGCTCGCCCCCAAGAAGTCGCCAGTTCCGGATGGCTTAACATCCGAGTGGTACAGGACCTTTAAGGAGTCTTTAGCTCCCCTCTTGACTGAGGTATTCAATGAGTGTCTCTCCTCGGGCACTCTGCCGAAGTCAATGAGGAGGTCAGCCCTGATTCTTCTGTCAAAGGGTAAAGATCCTAGCCAGATTGAGAATTGGAGGCCCATAGCTCTTCTCAATACGGACAGGAAGCTTCTGGCCAAGATACTGTTTAATCGGCTGGTGAAGTTTGCACCCCGGCTCCTTTCGGGGGCTCAGCACTGCTCTGTTCCAGGCCGAAGCACCTTAAGTGCTGTCCTTAGTGTCAGGGAGGCAGTGGAGCGGAGTAGTGCAGGTCTTTGGAAGGGGTACTTGCTGTCCTTGGATCAGGCCAAAGCATTTGATCGGGTAAACCACGAGTACCTATGGTCCATCCTCCTGAAATATGGCTTACCAACTACTTTTGTTAATTGGCTTAAGATCTTGTATGCAGGGGCAGAGAGTTTCCCGCTGGTGAACGGGTGGTCTGGCCGCTCTTTTGAGGTGGGGTCCGGAGTCCGTCAGGGTTGTCCTTTGAGCCCGCTTTTATACGTGTTCGCAATCGATCCCTTCATCCGGAGGGTAGATTGTGGGCCGTTGGCGGGAGTCGGGATGAGTCTGGCGGAGCCGGCTGTCACCCAGAGAGTGGTGGCGTACGCTGACGATGTCACTATTTTCGTCTCCACGAGAGAGGAGGTCGGTGTGGTGATGTCGGAGGTGGACCGCTACTCGGAGGCATCCGGGTCTAAGATCAACCGGGATAAGTGTGAAAGTCTCTGGCTGGGAGGGGGGGGGATCCCATGTTTGATCTCCCGGACACCCTTCCAGGACCCCAAGAATCAGCAAAAGTCTTAGGCATCACATTCGGCCAGGATGATTATCCCACCAAAAACTGGGATGGTAAGCTCCAGGATGCCGCTCAGAAGGTGGACCAGTGGAAGGGTTGGTCTATGACCCTCAGGGAAAGGGTACACCTGATCAAATCGTACCTGCTCCCCTTGTTTATCTATCTGGGCAGTGTATGTATCTTGCCAGAGGCTTACTACACTAGGATCTACAGCCTGTTTTTCCAACTGTTATGGGGGAACAGGATGAACCTAGTCAAGAGGGAGGTTACATACCGCACGAGGAGACTAGGGGGTTTATCTATGGTAAACCCTGTGGTGTTCTTTACGAACACCTTCTTGAAAGCCAACATCGCAAACCTCTGGTCAGAGAGGGCTTCTCCGTGGGTACTCTCCTGCAGGGAATGGTTTCGGCCTTTCTTCCAGGAATGGGAGACAGGAGGGCAAGTGAAGGACCTCCGTACGCCCCATGGATATCTTCCGGCTTACGCTACCCCGACTCTGAAGGCGATACGTCGGTGGGGTCTGGGAGTGTGGGAGATCAGGACCCAGTCAAGGCAGTTCCTTGACAAACGGGTTCTGTTGACCCACTTCCAGAAGCCTCTGGCGCTCAGGGACTGCCCAGGTCGGGATCTGAGGGTGGGGTTGTATCTTTTGAACATGAAAAGGATCCCCCAGAAGTTTTGGGACTTGGCCTGGCGCTGCTTTCAGGGGAAGCTATATGTAAGGGACAACCTGAAGTGTAGGAACTCTGATGACCGGGGATGTCCCCGAGAAGAGTGTGGGGACACGCTGGAAAGCATGGACCACTTCCTGCTTCATTGTCCCTTTAATATAGGGGTTTACAACCGGGTGGGCGCTTCCATCGGCTGGAGTCAACTTGCCGGCCTTACCTATCCGGAGTGGGCTTATGGGGCATTCAGGTCGCTGGGTGGCCGAGACCGGGGCACTTTATTCTTAGTTAGTTTAGTGGTTAGGTACTACACGTGGAACGCACGGTGTTTAGTGTCAACCCAACAGAAAATCCTCTCCGAGGTGGAGGTCTGTAGGAATATCACCGGTGACCTTGGGAAGATTAGGTCTTTGGAGTATGGCAGTCTTGGTACCAGTAGGGCTTCTCTCCTATGGAGAGGGTTTTCTTTTGATGTGCCCTAGGTACTAGGCCCTTAAGGTGAAGTACCTTATTTTGGCCAGGGATAGTGTATATATCTTAGGGTGAGTATAGGGTCAGTTTCATGAAGGGATAGTGATAGGGTTAGAGGTTGAAAGGGAGAGGAATTTCAATTCAATTTTATCAGGATTGCCATCCTTCTTCCTGGTGGGGGGCTATGCATGTCACCTTAGCCTTTTGTTTTGTTTTCTATGGATGGATTGTAAAGGGCTTGTAGGCAACCAAACTTGGGCCTTGTGGTTTTGGTGTATTGTATTGTTAATATTGCTTTGTTGTAGAATATGTATATATTGTTTTGTATGTATTAGTCTGTTTACATTAGGTGGGTAGGGGTGTATTTTAGGTTGGGTGGAGGGTTTTTGGGGGGTGGTGGTGGTGTGTACCCAGGACTGGACTGTTGCAGTGGGTACTATTTTGGGGGTCCGGTATGGGTCAGTTGTGGACAAAAACTGTGACCTATGGACTCTGACCCATGTCCAGAGGGAGTGGTGGGTGATGGGATAGTTTAGTATAGGTTGGTTGTTTTTCTGTGTTATTGTTTGTTATGTATTTTCTGTATGGTTTTATGTATAATTTTTTTTAAATTTTTTTTTTAATTTTTTTTTTTAATATAATGTCATAATTATTTTGTGAGAAAGGCAGTCGGACCAGTTTTCAGTTATTATAGCATTGTGTTAAGAGTACACTATATTTATGTCTGTGTTTATGTTTATGTTTGTGTCCCAGTGTGGATTGGTTTTTGTTTGTGGGTATATGTATGTGTGTTTGGGTGGGGTGGGGGGTTGGGGGGTAGGGGAAGTTAAAAAACAAAAAAGAAAAAAAAAAAGAAAAAATGTGTGTATGTATATATGTATGTATGTGTGTATGTGTATGTATGTGGATATGTGTATGTATATATATATATATATATATATATATATATATATATATATATGTCACGATGCCGGCTGGCAGGTAGTGGATCCTCTGTGCCAGAGAGGGATTGGCGTGGACCGTGCTAGTGGACCGGTTCTAAGCCACTACTGGTTTTCACCAGAGCCCGCCGCAAAGCGGGATGGTCTTGCTGCGGCGGTAGTGACCAGGTCGTATCCACTAGCAACGGCTCACCTCTCTGGCTGCTGAAGATAGGCGCGGTACAAGGGAGTAGGCAAAAGCAAGGTCGGACGTAGCAGAAGGTCGGGGCAGGCAGCAAGGATCGTAGTCAGGGGCAACGGCAGAAGGTCTGGAAACACAGGCAAGGAACACACAAGGAACGCTTTCACTGGCACTAAGGCAACAAGATCCGGCGAGGGAGTGAAGGGGAAGTGAGGTGATATAGGGAAGTGCACAGGTGTAACCACTAATTGGAACCACTGCGCCAATCAGCGGCGCAGTGGCCCTTTAAATCGCAAAGACCCGGCGCGCGCGCGCCCTAGGGAGCGGGGCCGCGCGCGCCGGGACAGAACTGACGGAGAGCGAGTCAGGTACGGGAGCCGGGGTGCGCATCGCGAGCGGGCGCTACCCGCATCGCGAATCGCATCCCGGCCAGAGGTGGTATCGCAGCGCCCCGGGTCCGTGGAACCGACCGGAGCGCTGCAGTGAGAGGAGTGTAGCGAGCGCTCCGGGGAGGAGCGGGGACCCGGAGCGCTCGGCGTAACAGTACCCCCCCCCTTGGGTCTCCCCCTCTTCTTGGAGCCTGAGAACCTGAGGACCAGACTTTTGTCCAGGATATTGTCCTCAGGTTCCCAGGACCTCTCTTCTGGACCACAACCCTCCCAATCCACTAAAAAGAAGGTTTTCCCTCTGACCTTTTTAGATGCTAAAATTTCTTTGACGGAGAAGATGTCCGAGGAGCCGGAGACAGGAGTGGGGGGAACAGATTTGGGAGAGAAACGGTTAATGATGAGTGGTTTGAGAAGAGAGACGTGAAAGGCATTAGGGATACGAAGAGAGGGAGGAAGAAGAAGTTTATAAGAGACAGGATTAATTTGACACAAAATTTTGAAAGGACCAAGATAGCGTGGTCCCAACTTGTAGCTAGGGACACGGAAGCGGACATATTTAGCGGAGAGCCATACCTTGTCTCCAGGGGAAAAAACGGGGGGAGCTCTTCTTTTCTTATCCGCGAACTTCTTCATGCGTGATGAAGCCTGTAAGAGAGAATTTTGGGTCTCTCTCCATATGATGGAAAGGTCACGAGAAATTTCATCCACAGCGGGCAGACCAGAGGGCAAGGGAGTAGGGAGGGGGGGAAGAGGGTGACGGCCGTACACCACGAAAAATGGGGATTTGGAGGAAGACTCAGAGACCCTGAAGTTATACGAGAATTCGGCCCATGGGAGGAGATCTGCCCAGTCATCCTGGCGGGAGGAAACAAAATGTCGCAAATAATCACCCAAGATCTGGTTAATCCTTTCTACTTGTCCATTGGACTGGGGATGATATGCAGAAGAAAAATTTAATTTAATCTTGAGTTGTTTACAGAGAGCCCTCCAGAATTTAGACACGAATTGGACGCCTCTATCCGAGACAATCTGCGTAGGCAACCCGTGAAGACGAAAAATGTGTACAAAAAATTGTTTAGCCAACTGAGGCGCTGAAGGAAGACCAGGAAGAGGGATGAAATGTGCCATTTTGGAGAATCGATCAACGACCACCCAAATAACAGTGTTGCCACGGGAAGGGGGTAAATCAGTAATAAAATCCATACCAATCAGAGACCAAGGCTGTTCGGGGACAGGCAGAGGATGAAGAAAACCAGCGGGCTTCTGGCGAGGAGTCTTATCCCGGGCACAGATAGTGCAGGCTCGCACAAAGTCCACAACATCCGTCTCCAGAGTCGGCCACCAATAGAAGCGGGAGATGAGTTGCACAGATTTCTTGATACCCGCATGACCTGCGAGATGGGAGGAGTGACCCCATTTGAGGATTCCGAGGCGTTGGCGAGGAGAAACAAAGGTCTTTCCTGGAGGAGTCTGCCTGATGGAGGCAGGAGAAGTGGAGATCAGGCAGTCAGGTGGAATGATGTGTTGCGGAGAGAGTTCAACTTCTGAGGCATCCGAGGAACGAGAGAGAGCATCGGCCCTAATGTTCTTATCGGCAGGACGAAAGTGAATCTCAAAATTAAATCGGGCAAAGAACAGAGACCACCGGGCCTGGCGAGGATTCAGCCGTTGGGCAGACTGGAGGTAGGAGAGGTTCTTGTGGTCGGTGTAGATAATAACAGGAGAACTTGATCCCTCCAGCAGATGCCTCCATTCCTCAAGTGCTAATTTAATGGCTAGAAGCTCTCGATCCCCGATGGAGTAGTTCCTCTCCGCTGGAGAGAAGGTCCTAGAGAAAAAACCACAAGTGACAGCATGCCCGGAAGAGTTTTTTTGTAGAAGAACAGCTCCAGCTCCCACTGAGGAGGCATCAAC
The DNA here is from genome assembly GCF_029499605.1 of Hyla sarda. NCBI lineage: Eukaryota > Metazoa > Chordata > Amphibia > Anura > Hylidae > Hyla > Hyla sarda. Next base: position 95,910,608 of record NC_079197.1, read on the forward strand.
CTCCAATAGGAAGGGTTTGGAAGGGTCAGGTCTGGAGAGGACGGGAGCCGAAGAAAAGGCAGACTTGAGTCGTTTAAAGGCGTCTTCTGCTTGAGGAGGCCAGGACTTGGGATCAGCATTTTTTTTGGTTAAAGCCACGATAGGAGCCACAATGGTAGAAAAATGTGGAATAAATTGCCTGTAATAATTGGCGAACCCCAAAAAGCGTTGGATAGCACGGAGTCCGGAGGGGCGTGGCCAATCTAAGACGGCAGAGAGTTTGTCTGGATCCATCTGTAGTCCCTGGCCAGAGACCAAATATCCTAGAAAAGGAAGAGATTGGCATTCAAACAGACATTTCTCAATTTTGGCATAGAGTTGGTTGTCACGAAGTCTCTGAAGAACCATACGGACATGCTGGCGGTGTTCTTCTAGATTGGCAGAAAAAATTAGGATATCGTCCAGATATACAACAACACAGGAGTATAACAGATCACGAAAAATTTCATTGACAAAGTCTTGGAAGACGGCAGGGGCGTTGCACAGTCCAAAGGGCATGACCAGATACTCAAAGTGTCCATCTCTGGTGTTAAATGCCGTTTTCCACTCGTCCCCCTCTCTGATGCGGATGAGGTTATAGGCGCCTCTTAAGTCCAATTTAGTGAAGATGTGGGCACCTTGGAGGCGATCAAAGAGTTCAGAGATGAGGGGTAAGGGGTAGCGGTTCTTAACCGTGATTTTATTAAGACCGCGGTAGTCAATGCAAGGACGTAGGGAGCCATCTTTTTTGGACACAAAGAAAAATCCGGCTCCGGCAGGAGAGGAGGATTTACGGATAAAGCCCTTTTTTAGATTCTCCTGGACGTATTCGGACATGGCAAGAGTCTCTGGGGCAGAGAGAGGATAAATTCTGCCCCGGGGTGGAGTAGTGCCCGGGAGGAGGTCGATAGGGCAATCATAAGGCCTGTGAGGAGGTAGAGTCTCAGCTTGTTTTTTGCAGAAAACATCCGCGAAGTCCATATAGGCCTTAGGGAGACCGGTTACTGGAGGAACCACAGAGTTACGGCAAGGGTTACTGGGAACCGGTTTTAGACAGTTCTTGGAACAAGAGGACCCCCAACTCTTGATCTCCCCAGTGGACCAATCCAGGGTAGGGGAATGAAGTTGAAGCCAGGGAAGTCCAAGGAGAATTTCCGAGGTGCAATTGGGGAGGACCAAAAGTTCAATCCTCTCATGATGAGATCCGATGCTCATAAGAAGGGGCTCCGTGCGGAAACGTATGGTACAGTCCAATCTTTCATTATTTACACAATTGATGTAGAGGGGTCTGGCGAGACTGGTCACCGGGATGTTGAACTTGTTGACGAGAGAGGCCAAAATAAAATTTCCTGCAGATCCAGAGTCCAAGAAGGCCACTGTAGAGAAGGAGAAGGCAGAGGCAGACATCCGCACAGGCACAGTAAGACGTGGAGAAGCAGAGTAGACATCAAGGAATGTCTCACCTTTGTGCGGAGTCAGCGTACGTCTTTCCAGGCGGGGAGGACGGATAGGACAATCTCTCAGGAAGTGTTCGGTACTAGCACAGTACAGGCAGAGGTTCTCCATACGGCGTCGTGTCCTCTCTTGAGGTGTCAGGCGAGACCGGTCGACCTGCATAGCCTCCACGGCGGGAGGCACAGGAACAGATTGCAGGGGACCAGAGGAGAGAGGAGCCGAGGAGAAGAAACGCCTCGTGCGAACAGAGTCCATATCTTGGCGGAGTTCCTGACGCCTTTCGGAAAAACGCATGTCAATGCGAGTGGCTAGGTGAATAAGTTCATGTAGATTAGCAGGAATTTCTCGTGCGGCCAGAACATCTTTAATGTTGCTGGATAGGCCTTTTTTGAAGGTCGCGCAGAGGGCCTCATTATTCCAGGACAATTCTGAAGCAAGAGTACGGAATTGTACGGCATACTCGCCAACGGAAGAATTACCCTGGACCAGGTTCAACAGGGCAGTCTCAGCAGAAGAGGCTCGGGCAGGTTCCTCAAAGACACTTCGGATTTCCGAGAAGAAGGAGTGTACAGAGGCAGTGACGGGGTCATTGCGGTCCCAGAGCGGTGTGGCCCATGACAGGGCTTTTCCGGACAGAAGGCTGACTACGAAAGCCACCTTAGACCTTTCAGTGGGAAACAGGTCCGACATCATCTCCAGATGCAGGGAACATTGGGAAAGAAAGCCACGGCAAAACTTAGAGTCCCCATCAAATTTATCCGGCAAGGATAAGCGTATCCCAGGAGCGGCCACTCGCTGCGGAGGAGGTGCAGGAGCTGGCGGAGGAGATGACTGCTGAAGCTGTGGTAGTAACTGTTGTAGCATAACGGTCAGTTGAGACAGCTGTTGGCCTTGTTGCGCTATCTGTTGTGACTGCTGGGCGACCACCGTGGTGAGGTCAGCGACAACTGGCAGAGGAACTTCAGCGGGATCCATGGCCGGATCTACTGTCACGATGCCGGCTGGCAGGTAGTGGATCCTCTGTGCCAGAGAGGGATTGGCGTGGACCGTGCTAGTGGACCGGTTCTAAGCCACTACTGGTTTTCACCAGAGCCCGCCGCAAAGCGGGATGGTCTTGCTGCGGCGGTAGTGACCAGGTCGTATCCACTAGCAACGGCTCACCTCTCTGGCTGCTGAAGATAGGCGCGGTACAAGGGAGTAGGCAAAAGCAAGGTCGGACGTAGCAGAAGGTCGGGGCAGGCAGCAAGGATCGTAGTCAGGGGCAACGGCAGAAGGTCTGGAAACACAGGCAAGGAACACACAAGGAACGCTTTCACTGGCACTAAGGCAACAAGATCCGGCGAGGGAGTGAAGGGGAAGTGAGGTGATATAGGGAAGTGCACAGGTGTAACCACTAATTGGAACCACTGCGCCAATCAGCGGCGCAGTGGCCCTTTAAATCGCAAAGACCCGGCGCGCGCGCGCCCTAGGGAGCGGGGCCGCGCGCGCCGGGACAGAACTGACGGAGAGCGAGTCAGGTACGGGAGCCGGGGTGCGCATCGCGAGCGGGCGCTACCCGCATCGCGAATCGCATCCCGGCCAGAGGTGGTATCGCAGCGCCCCGGGTCCGTGGAACCGACCGGAGCGCTGCAGTGAGAGGAGTGTAGCGAGCGCTCCGGGGAGGAGCGGGGACCCGGAGCGCTCGGCGTAACAATATATATATATATATATAGTATATAAAAAAGGAAAAAAAAATGTAGATGTATAAAAAAATAATATATATTTTGTTATCCAAGTTGGATTATTTTTGTTACGGCAGCTAGCCATATTTTTTTGTCTTGTTATTAGGGGGGGGGGGGCAGTGTGGTTATGTTTCCTAGTTTGGATATTTTTTGTTTTTTATCCCAGCGAGGAAAGCTTTATTTATGTTCATTAGGTATGTGTGTGTGTGTGTGTGTGTGTGTGTGTGTTGGACTATAGTAGGTAATGATTTATTTATTTATTTTTGGTTTATCTGGGCTGGCCGGTTTAAGTTGTTATTTTGAGATGAATAGTTTGTTGTTATGTTCAGTTTTGTTAATTTTGTTACAGTGAAATGAACTTGTATTGTGTTTTGTACTTTTATAATAAAAAAGAGTGTCAGCAGAGAGCACTGTGGTCAGACAGAAAAGAACTACACAACTTCCTTGGGTGCATACAACAAATAAGTACAGGAAGGATTAAGATGTTTAACCCCTTCATGACCCAGCCCATTTTCACCTTCAGGACCTGGGCATTTTTTAAAAATCTGACCACTGTCACTTTAAACATTAATAACTCTGGAATGCTTTTACTTATCATTCTGATTCCGAGATTGTTTTTTCATGACATATTCTACTTTATGTTATTGGTAAAATTTCACTGATATTTGCATCCTTTCTTGGTAAAAAATCGAAAAATTTCATGAAAATTTTGAAAATTTAGCATTTTTCTAACTTGAAAGGAAAATGGATATTCCAAATAAATTACATATTGATTCACATATACAATATGTCTTCTTTGTGTTTGCATAAAAAAATTGACAAGTTTTTACTTTTGGAAGACACCAGAGGGCTTCAAAGTTCCGCAGCAATTTTCCTATTTTTCTCAAGATTGTCAAAATCGTAATTTTTCAGGGCCCAGTTCTGGTTGGAAGTGGATTTTAAGGGTCTTCATATTAGAAATATCCCATAAATTACCCCATTATAAAAACTTCACCCCCAAAAGTATTCAAAATGACATTCAGTAAGTGTTTTAACCCTTTAGGTGTTTCACAGGAATAGCAGCAAAGTGAAGGAGAAAATTCTATATCTTCATTTTTTACACTCGCATTTTCTTGTAGACCCAATTTTTTAATTTTTACAAGGGGTAAAAGGAGAGAAATCACCCTAAAATTTGTAACCCAATTTCTCTCGAGTAAGGAAATACCTCATATGCGTATGTAAAGTGTTCGGCGGGCACAGTAGATGGCTCAGAAGGGAAGGAGCGACAATGGGATTTTGGAGAGTGAGTTTTTCTGAAAGGGTTTTTGGGGGGCATGTCCCATTTAGGAAGCCCCTATGGTGCCAGAACAGTGGACCCCCCCACATGTGACCCCATTTTGGAAACTATACCCCTCATGGAATTTAATAAGGGGTGCAGTGAGCATTTACACCCCACTGGCGTTTGACAGATATTTGAAACAGTGGACTGTGCAAATCAAAAAATTTTATTTTTCATTTTCACAGACCACTGTTCCAAAAATCTGTCATACACCAGTGGGGTGTAAATGCTCACTGCACCCCTTATTACATTCCGTGAGGGGTGTAGTTTCCAAAATGGGGTCACATATGGATATTTATTGTTTTGCGTTTGTCAGAACTGCTGTAACAATCAGCCACCCCTGTGCAAATCACCTCAAATGTACATGGCGCACTCTCCCTTCTGGGCCTTGTTGTGCGCCCCCAGAGCACTTTGCGCCCACATATGGGGTATCTCCGTACTCGGGAGAAATTGCATTACAAATTTAGAGGGTCTTTTTTCCCTTTCACCTCTTGTGCAAATGAAAAGTATAGGGCAACACCAGCATGTCAGTGTAAAAAATTTATTTTTTTACACTAACATGCTGTTGTAGACCCCAACTTCACCTTTTCATAAGGGGTTAAAGAAGAAAAAGCCCCCCAAAATTTGTAAGGCAATTTCTCCCGAGTACGGCGATACCCCATATGTGTCCCAAAACTGTTGCCCTGAAATACGACAGGGCTCCAAAGTGAGAGAGCGCCATATGCATTTGAGGCCTGAATTAGGGATTTGCATAGGGGTGGACATAGGGGTATTCTATGCCAATGATTCCCAAACAGTGTGCCTCCAGCTGTTGCAAAACTCCCAGCATGCCTGGACAGTCAATGGCTGTCCGGCAATACTGGGAGTTATTACTTTGCAACAGCTGGAGGCTCCGTTTTGGAAACAGTAGCGTACCAGACGTTTTTCATTTTTTTTTGTGGAGGGGGGGCTGTGTAGGGGTATGTGTATATGTAGTGTTTTTTACTTTTTATTTTAGGTTAGTGTAAGTGTAGTGTAGTGTTTTTAGGGTACAGTCACATGGGCAGAGGTTCACAGCAAGTTTGCCGCTGGAAGTTTGAGCTGCAGCGCAAAATTTGCACCATCTCAAACTTGCAGCACTCACTGTAAACCTCCGCCCATGTAAGTGTACCCTGTATATTCACATTGGGGGAAGGGGGCAAACATCCAGCTGTTGCAAACTCCGAGCATGCCCTTTGGCTGTCCGTGCATGCTGGAAATTGTAGTTATGCAACAGCTGGAGGCACACTGGTTTGGAAACACTAAGTTAAGTAATAAACTTTCAAGTGTTTTGCAACCAAACTTAGTGTTTCCAAACCAGTGTGCCTACAGCTGTTGCAAAACTACAACTCCCAGCATGCATGGTCTGTCAGTGCATGCTGGGAGTTATAGTTTTGCAACAATTGCAACAGCTGGAGGCACTGAGGTAGGAAACGGACAATGTTTCCCAACTAGTGTGCCTCCAGTTGTTGCAAAACTACAACTCCCAGCATGCCCAGACTGCCCAGGCATGCTGGAAATTGTAGTTCGGCAATATCTGAAGGATCAGATGTTGCCGAACTACAACTTCCAGCATGCTTGGGCAGTCTGGGCATTCTGGGAGTTGTAGTTTTGCAACATCTGGAGGTCCACAGTCTGGAGACCACTGTATAATGGTCTCCAATCTGTGCTCTTCCAGATGTTAGAGAACTACAACTCCCAGCATGCCTGGACAGACTGAGCATGCTGAGCTTTGTAGTTTTGCAACATCTGGAAGAGCACAGATTGGAGACCATTATACAGTGGTCTCCAAACTGAGGACCTCCAGATGTTGAAAAACTACAACTCCCAGCATGCCCAGAAAGCCAAAGGCTGTCTGGGCATGCTGGGAGTTGCAGTTTTGAAACTCCCAGAGGCAGCAGTGAGATCGATTTACGGCGATCTCACTGCTGCCAATGAAGATGCCGCACTGCTGGCGGAAACTCACCTCCGGGACGCAGCGCCGCCGGGACCGCATGGAGGACGTCGCTCGCGCCGGGACCGCTCGAGACACCGCTCGGACGGGTAAGTGACGCTGGGGGACAGGTCAGGGACACTTAGCAGAGCGGTGTGTGTCCCGATCCCCGTGATCGGGACTCACACACTGCGCTGCTAAGTATTTTCATAGCGAAACGCTGCTATCAGCTAGTCAGATTTGACCAGCTGATAGCAGCGATCGCTGGGGGGGGGGGGGGGATGAAACCCCCCGTGGTCGCATGGTAAGATGGCTGGCTATCAGTGATAGCCACCATCTTACCGGGCGCTGCGGGATGCCACGAGTAGTGGCAAAAATGTTCATGACGTACCTGTATGTCATGGGTCGGGAACACCTTGCCACCCATGACGTACAGGTATGTCATAGGTCGGGAAGGGGTTAAATAGAAGCAATTTACCCCTTTTAGGACCATTATACTTGTAAATAAAGATTTGTGATACAGTGTCCATGTGCATTTTTTTTATATGTGGGCAAAACTATCATGGAGTGCAGAGAATATATCAACAAGCACAAGTCCACAATCAGGAACAAAGAAACAGACTTAGCAACATTTTGGGGAACTACAACACAGCATTAGCCAGTTGGGATTTCGGACTATTGATCATCCCACTTTTGCAAAGAGATAGGACAGGAAGAGAATTTTGAGACAGAAGGAACTCTGCTGGATATATTAACTGAGGGGTATGAATCTTGTGTCCATCTCTGAAAGTAAACTCTGTTGGACTTTTTCAGTAGATGTGTTTGCATAATTCAGTATTTTCCTTCCCCTTCCCTGCAGTATTTTCCTTCCCATTCATCTATTGCTTTTTTTTTCTTTTCTTATTTTGTGTTTGACAGGTTGGCTTCACCACTCATTGAACAGCAAGGTAGCAATTTCATTTCTGTGTATGACTGTTATTGCCTTTCCGGTGTTGTTCATGTGTTCTGTCTCAAAATATCTTTGACCTATATCCAGGTAAGTACATTATATTTCCATCAGTTGGTCCACTTAGTTTTAAATCATACAGCATTAACCAATGACCTTGCATTAGTCCACCACATATTGTGAATTACGATCTTGTTACATTATGCAAATCCCTCCGCAAGACCAGTTTGCTACGGTAATACCTACTGTATGTGTAATCATAATGTCGTATGACTTTATTGCAGTTATTTAAATTACATAGCTTGATGTTTTTATCTAAACTTATAGACAGTTTACATCCACTTTACTATATTACACATAGCTAAAGTGCATCATAGATGCTTATTGACTGGTAGAGATGAGCCGTAGTATGGTTTGGCTTAAACTCAAACTTTGGTCGCTTTGATTTAGCAGAACCTGCTAAAATGACATCAGCCACATGACCTCAGGGAACACATGACCTCAGGGAATCCTATAATGCTTTTTGAAACAGTTCTCCTGGCCAATAGGGAGACAGTATGGGGCTGATGTCAAAACCACTATTTAAGCCTATGCACGTAGCTTCAACAGCCATTTTGGAGATCAGTGATCAATGATGAGTTGGGAGTAGGACCACTCATATATAATATTTGAGTGTTCTATGTCACTTCACAATCCCGCTGCTCCTTATCAATAACCATTTAGACGCTGTAATCACAAGGTCTAAAGTATCAAGTTAGATGTGCCTGTTAGCTTAGGGAGCTCATGATACCTTTCTGGTGTGTTTGCAGGGGTTCCCTTTCCTGCCTCTTTTTCCCATTTTACTTATAAATAAATAATAGTCATATTTGGCATAGCCACATGCATAACTACTAAAATAAAATTTTAATGATTCTATATGGTTAACAGTGTAACTGCAAAAAAAATAAATAAATAATAATAATTGCTCAAAATATATATCAGAAAAAATGAATAATAAATTACCAAAAAGTCTCATTAAAACAAAAATAGCACCTATAAAAACGTAAAGATCACGGCAGCAAAAATGAGATTCATATAGCTCCACACTTAGTAAAATTATAGGTATCAGAAGAGAATAATAAACATACTGATTTTGTTTAAAAAATATATATTTTTTTTTAAAGTAGTACAAGAATAGAAAAACTATATAATTGAGTATTGTTTAAAATGCATTGACCTACAGAATAAAGACAAAATGTAATTTTGCCATGTAGTCCGCTGCCTAAATAGATAAAAACCCTTCCCACAAAATGTTAAAAATTTTGAGTTTTCTTTTTCATCCTACCTCCCCACAAATTATATTTTTCTTTTTCTGTACATTTTATGGTAAACATAAAGGTGTCATTACAAAGTACTTTTGACCGCACAAGAAAAAAAAAAAAAACATTTATGGCAGAATCACACTGTCCCGATCAGCTTACTGGATGACAGGAGGGTCCTCACCAGCCTCCTCGTCGTCTGATCAGCAATCTACTGCTCCAAGCCTGCTCAATAGCAAGCCTCAGTCTCAGCAGGCTGGAGCAGCAGAGCACTGACAACACTGATAAATGCAATGCTATGACATAGCATTGATCAGTGTATGCAATCAAAAGACTGCATGTTGTAGCCCCCTATGGGGACTTAAAATGGTGCAAAAAGTGTTAAAAAAAGAGAATAAATGTAAATAAGCCCCCCAAATAAAAGTGTGAATCACCCCCTTCTCCTATTTTTTAAACAAAATAATGTAATAAAAAAAATCATATGGGGTACCGCCGCATGCGTAAGTGTCCGAACTATTAAAATATAAGGTTTACTAAACAGCACGGTCGATGAGTACATGTAAAAAAAAATTGTGCATTTTTGGTCACTTCATATACAATAAAATATTAATAAAAAGCAATCAAAAAGTCCCATCAAAACAAAAATGGTACCAATAAAAACTACAGACCACGGCACAAAAAATTAGCACTCATATAGCTTCGTATGCGACAAAATAAAAAAGTTAAATGGGGTCAGAAGACGACAATTTAAACATAATATTAGATATGAGCGAATCGAGGCTGACAAACCTGAATATGTTACGAATTTCATGAAAAATTTGATTTGCAACAAATGCGAACATAATGCGATATTGCGCAAATTGCTTCATTAAACTCCATTTACTTAAGTCCAGGCTCCAGGGAATATAAAATGATCTCATAAGTGCATACCACATACCTACATCTAAGTAGTATACTATTTTGTACCTGTTAATCTGTCAAGGGCCTAGATACTGTGAAAGGACAGTCAAAAGTACACACCTGCTGCTGTTCTAGTCAAATTGTTTTAAGCGTTGTGAAGTGTATTGTACTCCCATCATTTATGCACTAAATATGTCAGGCAGAGAAGTTCCAGGACATGCACAGGGGAGTGTCAGAGGCCTAAATTCATCAGGCAGAGGTTGCAGCAGACTAGGGGCGAGAGGCAGCAGGAGTTGCAGTGAGAGGTCTGAGCTCCCGGTATCAACTAGCGGTCATGTATCGACCAGCAACCCATCTGCCTTCATCGATTGGTTAACACGGTCATCCACTTCATCACATGTGACATCTGATACTCCCAGTCAACAGTCGGTGGGTTCCTCAGACACAACCCTCAGTTGGCATGGCCCAGGAGCAGTCCCTGTCCTCCCATTACCTCTGTCCTATGCTGTTCCCTCCCTTAAAGAAGTAGCTTATGCTGTGGGTTCAGCTTCAATATTCAGTGAGGACGATCTAATAGAAGAAGTGGAGGTGACATATGCCGCTTCCCCCGCTAGGCGGGCAAGTAGTGATGAGGAAAGTTACGTGGGAGGCGGCGTTTCCAGTTTTAAGGTTCCTGAAGCAGACACTGTTGAGGAACCAGAGGAGGACATCAGTGACGTGCAGACAATTGTTGATGATGATGATGATGAAGCCGATTGCAATTAGGAGCTGGGTGCCGGTAGGGGCTTCATCATCATCAGCAGGAGAAGAGAGTTGCAGGTTGACTGTGAGGCAGCAGCTGAGTCAGCAAGGTGGTAGCATGGTTGGCAGTCAGCATGGTGGCAGAAGTAGAAATTCTGGAGCCAAACGTGCCTGGGGAAGACCACCTGCTTTGCGGCAACCTACCTTCCCAGGAGGTAGTGGAACAGGGGTTCCTGGAGATGGCCGCAGTAGCAGTCATTTAGTGCGGACTATTGGTGGGAAAATCAGCTACTCGGTGGTGTGGCAGTATTTCATCAAGCATCCAGAGGAGATATGCAAGATATGTCGGCAGAAGGTGAAGCGTGGCCAGGGTCCCAATGTTGGCACCATGGCCCTGCGTCAACATATGCTTCACCACTATAAAGAGGCCTTGGAGAACCATGGCTTCAATGTAGTTGTTATGATTCGGCTAGCTGGATGTGGATCCTCTGTGTCAGCGAGGGATTGGCGTGGACCGTGTCGGTGGACCGGTTCTAGGGATGCTACTGGTTTTCACCAGAGCCCGTCGCGAAGCGGGATGGTCTTGCTACGGCGGTAGCAACCAGGTCGTATCCACCGGCAACGGCTCAACCTTGCTGACTGCTGAGAAGGCGTGGGACAGAAGGACTAGGCAGAGGCAAGGTCAGACGTAACAGAAGGTCGGGGCAGGCGGCAAGGTTCGTAGTCAATGAGGATAGCAGGAGATCTGGAACACAGGCTTTGGACAACACTAAACGTTTTCTCTGGCACAAGGCAACAAGATCCGGCAAGGAAGTGCAGGGGAAGTGAGGTAATATGGACAGGGAGCAGGTGGAAGCTATTTAGGCTGATTGGGCCAGGCACCAATCACTGGTGCACTGGCCCTTTAAATCTTAGAGAGCTGGCGCGCGCGCGCCCTAAGGAGTGGAGCCGTGCGCGCCAGGACGTGACAGCCGGGGACCGGGACAGGTGAGTGACTTGGGACACGATCCTGCTATGCGAATCGCATCCCCACCGGCAATGTCAGTGCAGCGCTCCCGGTCAGCGGGTCTGACCGGGGCGCTGCAGAGAGAGGAACGCCGCGAGCGCTCCGGGGAGGAGCAGGGACCCGGAGCGCTCGGCGTAACAGTACCCTCCCCTTAGGTCTCCCCCTCTTTTTGTCGGGATGTTTCTTCATCCGGGATGAGGCCTGTATGAGGGATTTTTGAGTCTCTTTCCAGATGGTGGAGAAGTCCCGGGAAACCTCATCAACAGCGGGCAAACCAGAAGGCGTGGGAGTGGGGAGGGGGGGAAGAGGGTGAAGCTGGGCATGGGACAAAGTGTTACCAGGACGGGGGCTATGAGGAGGAGACACAGCATAGTCCTGATAGGCCTTGGGGAGACAAGGTAAAGGAGGAGACACTGAGGTTTGACTGACGGGATTGGCAGCAAACGTGAGGCAATTTTTATGGCAAGAAGCACCCCAGCTCTTGATCTCCCCGGTGGTCCAATCAAGGGTAGGAGAGTGGTGTTGGAGCCATGGCAGACCAAGGAGGACTTCAGAGGTGCAGTTGGGCAAAACAAAAAGTTAAATTTTTTCATGATGCCGTCCAATGCTCATGAGCAGGGGTTCTGTGCGGTAACGCACAGTGCAGTCCAATTTCACTCCGTTGACCGAGGAAATATAGAGCAGCTTGACGAGACGGGTCACTAGGATGCAGAACTTATTCACCAAAGAGGCCAGAATAAAATTTCCAGAAGAACCAGAGTCCAAGAAGGCCGCGGCTGAGAAGGAGGAGTTGGCAGAAGGAAAAATCCACACGGGCATGGTGAGATGTGAAGAAGCAGACTTCGTACCAAGAGACGCCACACCCACGTGAGCTGGGTGCATGCGTGCATTTCCCAGACGTGGAGGGCGAATAGGGCAATCCACCAAGAAGTGTTCGGTACTAGCGCAGTACAGACATAAATTTTTATCCCTACGGCGAGTCCTCTCTTCATGGGTCAGGCGAGACCGATCCACTTGCATATCCTCCTCGGCGGGAGGCACAGGGGTAGATTGCAAAGGATACTGTGAGAGAGGTGCCCAGAGATCAAGGTCTTTTTCCTGGCGGAGCTCCTGGTGTCTCTCAGAAAAACGCATGTCAATGCGGGTGGCCAAATGGATAAGTTCTTGCAGGTTGGCAGGAATCTCTCGTGCGGCCAGCACATCCTTGATGTTACTGGATAGGCCTTTTTTAAAGTTCGCGCAGAGAGCCTCTTTATTCCGAGATAATTCGGAAGCGAGAGTACGAAATTGGATGGCGTACTCGCCTACTGAAGAATTACCCTGGACCAGGTTCAGCAGGGCAGTCTTGGCAGAAGAAGCTCGGGCTGGTTCCTCGAAGACACTACGGACTTCAGCGAAGAAGGACTGGACAGTGGCTGTGGCAGGATCATTGCGGTCCCAGAGCGGTGTGGCCCAAGACAAGGCCTTTCCAGACAGAAGACTCACTACGAACGCCACCTTAGACCGTTCTGTAGGAAATTGGTCCGACAACATCTCCATATATAGGGAACATTGAGACAAGAAGCCACGGCAGAGTCTAGAGTCCCCATCAAATTTGTCCGGCAGGGACAAGCAGAGGCTAGGAGCGGCCACTCGCTGCAGAGGAGGTGCAGGAGCTGGCGGAGGAGATGGTTGCTGCTGTAGCAGTGGCAGAAGTTGCTGTAACGTGGCGGTCAACTGCGACAGCTGCTGTCCTTGTTGGGCAATTTGCTGCGATTGCTGGGCGACCACCGTGGGTAGGTCAGCAAGACTTGGCAGCGGCACCTCAGCGTGATCCATGTGCGGATCTACTGTTATGAATCGGCTAGCTGGATGTGGATCCTCTGTGTCAGCGAGGGATTGGCGTGGACCGTGTCGGTGGACCGGTTCTAGGGATGCTACTGGTTTTCACCAGAGCCCGCCACAAAGCGGGATGGTCTTGCTGCGGCGGTAGCAACCAGGTCGTATCCACCAGCAACGGCTCAACCTTGCTGACTGCTGAGAAGGCGTGGGACAGAAGGACTAGGCAGAGGCAAGGTCAGACGTTGCAGAAGGTCGGGGCAGGTGGCAAGGTTCGTAGTCATTGAGGATAGCAGGAGATCTGGAACACAGGCTTTGGACAACACTAAACGCTTTCACACAAGGCAACAAGAGCCGGCAAGGAAGTGCAGGGGAAGTGAGGTAATATGGACAGGGAGCAGGTGGAAGCCAATTAGGCTGATTGGGCCAGGCACCAATCACTGGTGCACTGGCCCTTTAAATCTTAGAGAGCTGGCGCGCGCGCGCCCTAAGGAGTGGAGCCGCGCGCGCCAGGACGTGACAGCCGGGGACCGGGACAGGTGAGTGACTTGGGACGCGATCCTGCTATGCGAATCGCATCCCCACCGGCAATGTCAGTGCAGCGCTCCCGGTCAGCGGGTCCGGGGAGGAGCAGGGACCTGGAGCGCTCGGCGTAACAGTAGTAGTCCAGCCTGCTGCATCACCCAGTTGCACACCGCTCCCTCATTCAGCAAGCCAAGGCTCCACCACCTCAGCCAAAGTGATCTGTGTTTCTTACCCTCCTTCTGTTGCTCCAGATGCTCTTGCTCCTCCTACCTTTAGTCAGCCATTTCGCCAACAATCCTTCAGCGAAGCCATTTCCAAGAGACAACAATATGCGCCCACTCATCCGATGGCCCAGAAGCTGAATGTGCTCCTGTCTAAGCTGCTGCTTCTGCAGTCTCTCCCTTTTCAAGTGGTGGACTCTGCACCTTTCAGAGAACTGATGGCTTGGGCCGAGCCGAGGTGGAGAGTGCCAAGCCATCATTTCTTTGCGAAGAAGGCAGTACCAGCCCTGCACAATTTTGTGGAAGAGAAGGTGGGCCAGTCCTTGAGCCTGTCAATGTGTACCAAAGCGCATGGCAGCGCAGACATCTGGAGCTGTAACTATGGTCAGGGACAATACATGTCCTTTATGGCTCACTGGGTGAATGTGGTTCCTGCACAGCCACAACACCAACTTGAACAGGTCATGCCACCTCATCCTCCCCCGGGTCCTCAGCCTCTACTGCCCAGACAAGTCTCGGTGTCCATTCAGCATACCATGTGTGCAGGGCACGGCAGTGTCATGCTGTTCTTCACATGGTTTGCCTTGGCGAACAGAGTCACACAGGAGAGGAACTGCTAAAGGTAATTCGTAAAGAAATCGGAGCATGGCTTACTCCACGAAAACTGGAAATGGGAACCATGGTGACTGACAACGGGAAGAACATCTTGTCTGTGCTGTGACTGGGAAGGCTGAGCCATGCGCCGTGCATGGCACACTTGTTCAATCTGGTTGTAAAGTGTTTCTCCCACTTGCAAGACATCCTAACAATGAGAAGGAAACTTTGCATGCAGTTTGGCCACTCGTACACCGCAAAGCACACCCTCCTTGAGCTGCAGCGTCAGAACGGTATCCCCAAACATAGTCTGATTTGTGACGTTGCCACACGTTGAAATTCCACACTCCATATGTTGGACGTTGGACCGACTGTACAAACAGAGAAAAGCCATTACTGATTTCTTGATGATCCAAGCAGATAGAGATACTCCCCTGTGTATCTTCAATGTGAATAAGTGGGAGCTCATACGTGACACCTGACGTTTGCTCAGGACCTTTGAGAAAGTCACATTATAAACCCCTTAAGGACGCTGCCCATTTGGGCCTTAAAGACGCAGACAATTTAATTTTTACGTTTTCGTTTTTTCCTCCTCGCCTTCAAAAAATCATAACTCTTTTATATTTTCATCCACAGTCTAGTATGAGGGTTTGTTTTTTGCGTGACCAGTTGTCCGTTGTAATGCCATCACTCACTTTACCATAAAATGTATGGCGCAAGCAAAAAATTACTATTTGTGTGGTAAAATTAAAAAGAAAACCGCAATTTTCTAATTTTGGAAGGTTTTGTTTTCACGCCTTACAATTTATGGTAAAAATGGCATGTGTTCTTTATTCTTTGGATAAAAATGATTAAAATGATACCCATGATAACATACTTTTCTATTACTGTTGCGCTTAAAAAAATCACACGGTATCATTAACATTTTATTTTAATAGTTCAGATATTTACGCACGCGGCAATACCAAATATGTATATAAAATATTTTTTAACACTTTTTTGGGGTGAAATAGGGAAAATGGGACAATTTACGTTTTTATTGGGGGGGGGGGTGTTTTTCACATTTTTTTACTTTATTTTTTTACTTTTATTTTTACACTTTAATAGTCCCCATAGGGGACTATTTATAGCAATCACTCGATTGCTAATACTGTTCAGTGATCTGTGTAGGACACAGCACTGATCAGCATTATCGGTCATCTTCTCCTCTGGTCTGCGGGAAGGCAGATCAGAGCAGAAGACGCCGGGAAGGCAGCGCATCCAGGTGAGGGCACCTCCGTCTGCCGTGCTGGATGATCGGATCGCCGCGGCAGCGCTGCGGGCGATCCGATCATCCATTTTAGTGACAACGATGCTGCAGATGCCGTGATCTGTATTGATCACGGCATCTGAGGGGTTTATGGCAGACATCCGCGGGATCGCGGATGTCCGCCATTACGGGCGGGTCCCTGGCTGCGATCAACAGCCGGGACCTGCCGCGCATGATCCGGGCATCGCTCCGACACTCGCGGTCCTGGTGCGTTAAGTACCACCTCACAAGAACGTACATTTACGTCCTCCGTCGTTAAGGGGTTAACAAGTCAAAAAGGGGGGGGGGAGAAGAGTGACTAAGACTTAACTTTTAATCAAGTAATCTTAAAATTGTATATAAATTATATGTGAATGTACAGTGTGGGGTAGATCTGATGTTGTCTCCCCACCATAAAGACGCAATAATTACACACTGTTAAATGACCACGAGTGTTTAGTATTATAACTTTAGCAACATAGATTATTTCCCTTAATGCCCGACGCGTTTCGGTCACCATCCATGACCTCCTCAGGGACAGGTAGGGTATATATTGCATATGCCAAAAGAGCCCTGCTTATAAGTGGTACAGTCCTACGCCACATATAGATATAGCAGGGAACAAGACACTCATCACAAGCAGGCAGTGATACAGTACCGCCTCTTGATAATATTTAGAATCCAGAGTCTTGAATAGACTAATAACGGACCCTGGAGCGCCTAGGATATGGTCAATCCCTGAAAAAAAGCACATATAGATACAAGCTGCTATCAGGTCATGTCACATATTCGTTCTAAACCTGAAAGAGAAAACAGCCGTATTACTTACGATTAGGCGTCTAACGATAGTCTCCATGTGCAAACCCGCTTGGTTGCGGGGAGCCGTACAGTCCTGTCGGCTTCTATGCTGCACATGGAGAGACGCCGCGGCGTTCTGTGTAATATCCGATCGCCGGGCGGAAGGGAGGCGGGGCCCGGATGATGCAGCTTCCGGTTCACGCCGCCAATCCGGAAATGCGTGGCCGCTCTGTGTTAGGGAGCGGTAACCAGGCAACCCGATTAACTCCACTGTGCCCGGACAAAAGGATAGGATTTACAAATGTGAGTAGAAACAAGGTTTTTTGGCTAGCTCATACTGCAGCAATGTAGTTTTACTTGTTACCGTAGGTCACAAGTGTAGATTTGAGACTAATTGGGACATGTCTGGAGATTATTGGAGGGGCTTATAAAATATCCTGGTGATATAAGGACATTTTATTTTATATTAAATTATATTTTATTGATGTTTTATTGACGGATGGGCACAGGCATAGAGACAAGTATGAGGAGATCTGGCGAGAGGAGCCATAAAGACACAGTGACAATAGGGAAAAATTGGAAAAGGGGGGGGGGAGGTCACCTCCTAAGGGATAAAGATGCTCAGATGCTCAGAAGCTCAGTTGGCACAAATTCTTTAAAAATATCGAACAAAAGAAGTGCCTAGACTTGGGAATTACACCAAATGACTTGGCCACTTTGGGAGATTTAACTGAATTACTTGATGCTGGCGAAAGAAACAGGGGTGAAGGTCCCTTTACGGATCTGAAACCCAGATCCAAGACCCAACCGCCCATGAACGATATCTCATGTATTGAGATCTTCCGAGAATTGGTCACCAGGGATCTAAGTACTCTCTCACTCCAGGACCACTCCCTCCGTAACAACCTGTCCTATGCAGAAAGACAAGCTATAAAAGGGCTGGAAAACGACCATAGGCTCATTATAAAACCCTCTGACAAGGGAGGGAATATAGTGGTCCTGGAGAGAGAGCAATACAAGAAAATGTGCTATAGGATTCTCAATGATAGAGAGTCCTATGAGACACTTACACAGGATCCTACAGCAAGATATAAAGAGATATTGGCTGACATACTCCTGGAGGCAAGAAATAACAAACTTATCAGTGACAAGGAGTATGAATTTTTATATCCCACTGCTCCCATTACCCCCACGTTTTATGCCCTCCCAAAAATCCACAAGGGCCTGGTCCCACTAAAAGGGCGCCCAATAGTCTCGGGCATTGGTAGTATATCACAAAACGTGGGGGTATATGTGGACAAGATTCTGAGACACTTTGTCACCTCCCTCCCCTCCTTTACAAGAGATACGATGGATCTCTTGTCTAAGTTGGACGGAATAGAGGTAGACACTAATTCACTCTTAGGAGGGATCGATGTGGAAGCACTCTATTCATCTATCCCGCACCAGAAAGGTCTTATAGCAATTAACTACTATCTCTCCACACGCCCCACCTACATGGTAGATCACAACAGGTTCATACTTACCTTGATGGAATTCATCCTCAGCCACAATTACTTTCTCTTCGACGGACGCTATTACCACCAATTAAAAGGGACTGCCATGGGCAGTCCCTGTGCGCCTACATACGCAAACCTGTATTTGGGCTGGTGGGAGGCCACAATAGCGTTCGTCGAAGAGAGGGAGTTGCTGAGTGATCTGGTACCCCTGTGGGTCAGATATATTGACGACATCCTTGTCCTATGGACGGGGTCGGAGAATCAATTTAAGGAGTTCATGGAATCCATTAACAGGAATGATATCGGGTTGACCTTCACATACACGATAGACAACCGTACGTTAGACTTTCTGGATGTAACCATTACAAAAAATGGAGAAGGAGGCCTTTACACCAATGTGTATAGAAAGGCCACATCTACGAACAGCCTCCTGAGGTGGGAGAGTTGCCACCCGGGCCCCCTGAAAAGGGGGATTCCAAAGGGGCAATATCTCCGCCTCAGGAGGAACTGTTCACAGGAGACGGATTTTGAGGCACAGGCACGTGACTTGAGGGGGAGATTTCGCGATAGGGGATATCCCGACCATGTACTAACCCTGGCATATAAAACAGCCAAAGATACCCCTAGAGAACAGTTACTTGTCCCCAGGCAACACACGGAAGAATCCAGGATATGCAGAATTATTGGCACATTCGACAATATGTCAGGACCAATTAGAGAAATCATCCAGCGCCATTGGAGTATTCTACTTATGGATCAAGACCTACGCACCTTAATAGGAGAATATCCACAAATCACATACCGTAAGGGCAAAAGTATAGCTGACATGGTGACTCATAGCCATCTTTCACCTATCCCACCCACTACCACATGGCTCAACCGGACCACACCAACTGGCTCACATGCGTGTGGTCACTGTCGAGCCTGTACACATATGAGCAAGACTCTCCAAATATCACTACCAAGACTCAACAAAATGTATAGAATCAAAACCTTCATCAACTGCAGCACCAAAGCAGTCATCTACATAGCCGAGTGCTCATGTGGCCTAAAATACGTGGGGAAGACTATCCGTGAACTACGTAGACGAGTCCTCGAACATGTTGGCGATGTGAGGAACAAGAGAGACACAGCTATTTCCAGACATATCCATGAAGTCCATGGGGGCGACATTAAACACCTGCGCTTCTATGGCATTGAGAATATGCGTCCATCGATACGCGGTGGAGATTTAGACCAACTATTATTACAACGCGAAACGCGTTGGATTTATACGCTTGACACCGTTACACCTAACGGTATGAATGAAATGCTGTGCTTCACTAGCTTCATAGAGACACAGTGACGGGGAATTAACAGGGGGATATTTTGGAGAGGTAGTTAGTGGGGGTTGTAGTCAACCCATGATGTAGTATATCCCCCTCCCCCCTTTTTTTAGGGACTACTAGGGTTTGATAGACTAGGTTCCTGTGCGGGACCGCCCTTCTTAGGGCGGCCACCCCGCCTAGGCTTAGGGAAGAGTATAGACTGCATCTAGGCTTCACATTAGGCTCCCTAGGCCCCTATATACATACCCTCCATCATCTTTATCCCTTAGGAGGTGACCTCCCCCCCCCCCCTTTTCCAATTTTTCCCTATTGTCGCTGTGTCTTTATGGCTCCTCTCGCCAGATCTCCTCATACTTGTCTCTATGCCTGTGCCCATCCGTCAATAAAACATCAATAAAATATAATTTAATATAAAATAAAATGTCCTTATATCACCAGGATATTTTATAAGCCCCTCCAATAATCTCCAGACATGTCCCAATTAGTCTCAAATCTACACTTGTGACCTACGGTAACAAGTAAAACTACATTGCTGCAGTATGAGCTAGCCAAAAAACCTTGTTTCTACTCACATTTGTAAATCCTATCCTTTTGTCCGGGCACAGTGGAGTTAATCGGGTTGCCTGGTTACCGCTCCCTAACACAGAGCGGCCACGCATTTCCGGATTGGCGGCGTGAACCGGAAGCTGCGTCATCCGGGCCCCGCCTCCCTTCCGCCCGGCGATCGGATATTACACAGAACGCCGCGGCGTCTCTCCATGTGCAGCATAGAAGCCGACAGGACTGTACGGCTCCCCGCAACCAAGCGGGTTTGCACATGGAGACTATCGTTAGACGCCTAATCGTAAGTAATACGGCTGTTTTCTCTTTCAGGTTTAGAACGAATATGTGACATGACCTGATAGCAGCTTGTATCTATATGTGCTTTTTTTCAGGGATTGACCATATCCTAGGCGCTCCAGGGTCCGTTATTAGTCTATTCAAGACTCTGGATTCTAAATATTATCAAGAGGCGGTACTGTATCACTGCCTGCTTGTGATGAGTGTCTTGTTCCCTGCTATATCTATATGTGGCGTAGGACTGTACCACTTATAAGCAGGGCTCTTTTGGCATATGAAATATATACCCTACCTGTCCCTGAGGAGGTCATGGATGGTGACCGAAACGCGTCGGGCATTAAGTGAAATAATCTATGTTGCTAAAGTTATAATACTAAACACTCGTGGTCATTTAACAGTGTGTAATTATTGCGTCTTTATGGTGGGGAGACAACATCAGATCTACCCCATACTGTACATTCACATATAATTTATATACAATTTTAAGATTACTTGATTAAAAGTTAAGTCTTAGTCACTCTTCTCCCCCCCCCCCCCCCCCTTTTTGATTGCAGAATTGACTGGGAGTATAGCTAATTTTCGGTTGGGAGATACCCAAAAATTCTCTACATCATTTTTCAATTACTTTTTTGGTTATGGCTAGTCTTATCACTGGTGCACCCAATGTAGATGATTGGCTTAGTGAAGCTAGAGATGTTTTTTCGGACAAAACCTTTATTCAGAATAAGTATACCCCGTCTCTTAAGGCAGCATTTAAGGAACTAACTCATTGCCATAAAGCATACATTACCAGTTTTTGGGAAATTCAAAGCTTTGAATCATATATAAAAAATAAAATTGTCCCTCGTGGATTGCGGATATCCATCTTACCCGCAGCCAGATTACGTACATCAGACGTACTCAAAAGGTGGGAGGAGGAGGCTACCACCTGCTCAGTCAGGTTCCTTCAAATTTTATTGGAGGAGGAAAAACGAAACTTGGAGGTCTCAGGAAGGAAATTAAAAGAACAACAAGAGGTAACAGCAAGGTTTAAGGGGGACCCGGAATTTGGGACTAAGGAAACCCAACTGCAGGGTACCATAGAAAGATTTTGCTATCACCTCAAAGAACGGAAACACACTCAGTTCGTAAGAGACCTCCAAGAATTTCGTGATAATAAGGCGTATTCCCTTTTTGACAAAGGATATCCTCCGAAGGACACTGAAACTGAGCCCTCCTCCTCGGAGACTGACTACTCAGATCGTGAGAGAGGTAGAGGAGAAAGGGGCAGAGGAAGAGGCAGAGGCAGGGGACAAAAATATAGGGGTAGGGGACGCTCTAGAGCAACCACCCGGAATCCACCACAGACATGCGGAAATACCCCCATAACACCAAGCCCGGCATACTCGGCCTCAGCCTCCTCATCTACCACTTTTTTAGATGGGGAGAATCCGTACCTCCTCCGCCCTACGGCGGGCAAAGGCAAACAGTAGCTCCACCTGGAAAAAACACCCCACAGGTCCTAAACCTGTCAAATATCCCGCTAACTGAAATTCAGACGAATGCTCTCAATAGGGGCCTATCATTTGTTCCCACAGTCCAGTTTGACCCATTTTTATGGACCAAGGATATACATCTATTCACGAGGAAGCTCAGTTGGCACAAATTCTTTAAAAATATCGAACGAAAGAAGTGCCTAGACTTGGGAATTACACCAAATGACTTGGCCACTTTGGGAGATTTAACTGAATTACTTGATGCTGGCGAAAGAAACAGGGGTGAAGGTCCCTTTACGGATCTGAAACCCAGATCCAAGACCCAACCGCCCATGAACGATATCTCATGTATTGAGATCTTCCGAGAATTGGTCACCAGGGATCTAAGTACTCTCTCACTCCAGGACCACTCCCTCCGTAACAACCTGTCCTATGCAGAAAGACAAGCTATAAAAGGGCTGGAAAACGACCATAGGCTCATTATAAAACCCTCTGACAAGGGAGGGAATATAGTGGTCCTGGAGAGAGAGCAATACAAGAAAATGTGCTATAGGATTCTCAATGATAGAGAGTCCTATGAGACACTTACACAGGATCCTACAGCAAGATATAAAGAGATATTGGCTGACATACTCCTGGAGGCAAGAAATAACAAACTTATCAGTGACAAGGAGTATGAATTTTTATATCCCACTGCTCCCATTACCCCCACGTTTTATGCCCTCCCAAAAATCCACAAGGGCCTGGTCCCACTAAAAGGGTGCCCAATAGTCTCGGGCATTGGTAGTATATCACAAAACGTGGGGGTATATGTGGACAAGATTCTGAGACACTTTGTCACCTCCCTCCCCTCCTTTACAAGAGATACGATGGATCTCTTGTCTAAGTTGGACGGAATAGAGGTAGACACTAATTCACTCTTAGGAGGGATCGATGTGGAAGCACTCTATTCATCTATCCCGCACCAGAAAGGTCTTATAGCAGTTAACTACTATCTCTCCACACGCCCCACCTACATGGTAGATCACAACAGGTTCATACTTACCTTGATGGAATTCATCCTCAGCCACAATTACTTTCTCTTCGACGGACGCTATTACCACCAATTAAAAGGGACTGCCATGGGCAGTCCCTGTGCGCCTACATACGCAAACCTGTATTTGGGCTGGTGGGAGGCCACAATAGCGTTCGTCGAAGAGAGGGAGTGGCTGAGTGATCTGGTACCCCTGTGGGTCAGATATATTGACGACATCCTTGTCCTATGGACGGGGTCGGAGAATCAATTTAAGGAGTTCATGGAATCCATTAACAGGAATGATATCGGGTTGACCTTCACATACACGATAGACAACCGTACGTTAGACTTTCTGGATGTAACCATTACAAAAAATGGAGAAGGAGGCCTTTACACCAATGTGTATAGAAAGGCCACATCTACGAACAGCCTCCTGAGGTGGGAGAGTTGCCACCCGGGCCCCCTGAAAAGGGGGATTCCAAAGGGGCAATATCTCCGCCTCAGGAGGAACTGTTCACAGGAGACGGATTTTGAGGCACAGGCACGTGACTTGAGGGGGAGATTTCGCGATAGGGGATATCCCGACCATGTACTAACCCTGGCATATAAAACAGCCAAAGATACCCCTAGAGAACAGTTACTTGTCCCCAGGCAACACACGGAAGAATCCAGGATATGCAGAATTATTGGCACATTCGACAATATGTCAGGACCAATTAGAGAAATCATCCAGCGCCATTGGAGTATTCTACTTATGGATCAAGACCTACGCACCTTAATAGGAGAATATCCACAAATCACATACCGTAAGGGCAAAAGTATAGCTGACATGGTGACTCATAGCCATCTTTCACCTATCCCACCCACTACCACATGGCTCAACCGGACCACACCAACTGGCTCACATGCGTGTGGTCACTGTCGAGCCTGTACACATATGAGCAAGACTCTCCAAATATCACTACCAAGACTCAACAAAATGTATAGAATCAAAACCTTCATCAACTGCAGCACCAAAGCAGTCATCTACATAGCCGAGTGCTCATGTGGCCTAAAATACGTGGGGAAGACTATCCGTGAACTACGTAGACGAGTCCTCGAACATGTTGGCGATGTGAGGAACAAGAGAGACACAGCTATTTCCAGACATATCCATGAAGTCCATGGGGGCGACATTAAACACCTGCGCTTCTATGGCATTGAGAATATGCGTCCATCGATACGCGGTGGAGATTTAGACCAACTATTATTACAACGCGAAACGCGTTGGATTTATACGCTTGACACCGTTACACCTAACGGTATGAATGAAATGCTGTGCTTCACTAGCTTCATAGAGACACAGTGACGGGGAATTAACAGGGGGATATTTTGGAGAGGTAGTTAGTGGGGGTTGTAGTCAACCCATGATGTAGTATATCCCCCTCCCCCCTTTTTTTAGGGACTACTAGGGTTTGATAGACTAGGTTCCTGTGCGGGACCGCCCTTCTTAGGGCGGCCACCCCGCCTAGGCTTAGGGAAGAGTATAGACTGCATCTAGGCTTCACATTAGGCTCCCTAGGCCCCTATATACATACCCTCCATCATCTTTATCCCTTAGGAGGTGACCTCCCCCCCCCCCTTTTCCAATTTTTCCCTATTGTCGCTGTGTCTTTATGGCTCCTCTCGCCAGATCTCCTCATACTTGTCTCTATGCCTGTGCCCATCCGTCAATAAAACATCAATAAAATATAATTTAATATAAAATAAAATGTCCTTATATCACCAGGATATTTTATAAGCCCCTCCAATAATCTCCAGACATGTCCCAATTAGTCTCAAATCTACACTTGTGACCTACGGTAACAAGTAAAACTACATTGCTGCAGTATGAGCTAGCCAAAAAACCTTGTTTCTACTCACATTTGTAAATCCTATCCTTTTGTCCGGGCACAGTGGAGTTAATCGGGTTGCCTGGTTACCGCTCCCTAACACAGAGCGGCCACGCATTTCCGGATTGGCGGCGTGAACCGGAAGCTGCGTCATCCGGGCCCCGCCTCCCTTCCGCCCGGCGATCGGATATTACACAGAACGCCGCGGCGTCTCTCCATGTGCAGCATAGAAGCCGACAGGACTGTACGGCTCCCCGCAACCAAGCGGGTTTGCACATGGAGACTATCGTTAGACGCCTAATCGTAAGTAATACGGCTGTTTTCTCTTTCAGGTTTAGAACGAATATGTGACATGACCTGATAGCAGCTTGTATCTATATGTGCTTTTTTTCAGGGATTGACCATATCCTAGGCGCTCCAGGGTCCGTTATTAGTCTATTCAAGACTCTGGATTCTAAATATTATCAAGAGGCGGTACTGTATCACTGCCTGCTTGTGATGAGTGTCTTGTTCCCTGCTATATCTATATGTGGCGTAGGACTGTACCACTTATAAGCAGGGCTCTTTTGGCATATGAAATATATACCCTACCTGTCCCTGAGGAGGTCATGGATGGTGACCGAAACGCGTCGGGCATTAAGTGAAATAATCTATGTTGCTAAAGTTATAATACTAAACACTCGTGGTCATTTAACAGTGTGTAATTATTGCGTCTTTATGGTGGGGAGACAACATCAGATCTACCCCATACTGTACATTCACATATAATTTATATACAATTTTAAGATTACTTGATTAAAAGTTAAGTCTTAGTCACTCTTCTCCCCCCCCCCCCCTTTTTGATTGCAGAATTGACTGGGAGTATAGCTAATTTTCGGTTGGGAGATACCCAAAAATTCTCTACATCATTTTTCAATTACTTTTTTGGTTATGGCTAGTCTTATCACTGGTGCACCCAATGTAGATGATTGGCTTAGTGAAGCTAGAGATGTTTTTTCGGACAAAACCTTTATTCAGAATAAGTATACCCCGTCTCTTAAGGCAGCATTTAAGGAACTAACTCATTGCCATAAAGCATACATTACCAGTTTTTGGGAAATTCAAAGCTTTGAATCATATATAAAAAATAAAATTGTCCCTCGTGGATTGCGGATATCCATCTTACCCGCAGCCAGATTACGTACATCAGACGTACTCAAAAGGTGGGAGGAGGAGGCTACCACCTGCTCAGTCAGGTTCCTTCAAATTTTATTGGAGGAGGAAAAACGAAACTTGGAGGTCTCAGGAAGGAAATTAAAAGAACAACAAGAGGTAACAGCAAGGTTTAAGGGGGACCCGGAATTTGGGACTAAGGAAACCCAACTGCAGGGTACCATAGAAAGATTTTGCTATCACCTCAAAGAACGGAAACACACTCAGTTCGTAAGAGACCTCCAAGAATTTCGTGATAATAAGGCGTATTCCCTTTTTGACAAAGGATATCCTCCGAAGGACACTGAAACTGAGCCCTCCTCCTCGGAGACTGACTACTCAGATCGTGAGAGAGGTAGAGGAGAAAGGGGCAGAGGAAGAGGCAGAGGCAGGGGACAAAAATATAGGGGTAGGGGACGCTCTAGAGCAACCACCCGGAATCCACCACAGACATGCGGAAATACCCCCATAACACCAAGCCCGGCATACTCGGCCTCAGCCTCCTCATCTACCACTTTTTTAGATGGGGAGAATCCGTACCTCCTCCGCCCTACGGCGGGCAAAGGCAAACAGTAGCTCCACCTGGAAAAAACACCCCACAGGTCCTAAACCTGTCAAATATCCCGCTAACTGAAATTCAGACGAATGCTCTCAATAGGGGCCTATCATTTGTTCCCACAGTCCAGTTTGACCCATTTTTATGGACCAAGGATATACATCTATTCACGAGGAAGCTCAGTTGGCACAAATTCTTTAAAAATATCGAACGAAAGAAGTGCCTAGACTTGGGAATTACACCAAATGACTTGGCCACTTTGGGAGATTTAACTGAATTACTTGATGCTGGCGAAAGAAACAGGGGTGAAGGTCCCTTTACGGATCTGAAACCCAGATCCAAGACCCAACCGCCCATGAACGATATCTCATGTATTGAGATCTTCCGAGAATTGGTCACCAGGGATCTAAGTACTCTCTCACTCCAGGACCACTCCCTCCGTAACAACCTGTCCTATGCAGAAAGACAAGCTATAAAAGGGCTGGAAAACGACCATAGGCTCATTATAAAACCCTCTGACAAGGGAGGGAATATAGTGGTCCTGGAGAGAGAGCAATACAAGAAAATGTGCTATAGGATTCTCAATGATAGAGAGTCCTATGAGACACTTACACAGGATCCTACAGCAAGATATAAAGAGATATTGGCTGACATACTCCTGGAGGCAAGAAATAAACTTATCAGTGACAAGGAGTATGAATTTTTATATCCCACTGCTCCCATTACCCCCACGTTTTATGCCCTCCCAAAAATCCACAAGGGCCTGGTCCCACTAAAAGGGCGCCCAATAGTCTCGGGCATTGGTAGTATATCACAAAACGTGGGGGTATATGTGGACAAGATTCTGAGACACTTTGTCACCTCCCTCCCCTCCTTTACAAGAGATACGATGGATCTCTTGTCTAAGTTGGACGGAATAGAGGTAGACACTAATTCACTCTTAGGAGGGATCGATGTGGAAGCACTCTATTCATCTATCCCGCACCAGAAAGGTCTTATAGCAGTTAACTACTATCTCTCCACACGCCCCACCTACAAGGTAGATCACAACAGGTTCATACTTACCTTGATGGAATTCATCCTCAGCCACAATTACTTTCTCTTCGACGGACGCTATTACCACCAATTAAAAGGGACTGCCATGGGCAGTCCCTGTGCGCCTACATACGCAAACCTGTATTTGGGCTGGTGGGAGGCCACAATAGCGTTCGTCGAAGAGAGGGAGTGGCTGAGTGATCTGGTACCCCTGTGGGTCAGATATATTGACGACATCCTTGTCCTATGGACGGGGTCGGAGAATCAATTTAAGGAGTTCATGGAATCCATTAACAGGAATGATATCGGGTTGACCTTCACATACACGATAGACAACCGTACGTTAGACTTTCTGGATGTAACCATTACAAAAAATGGAGAAGGAGGCCTTTACACCAATGTGTATAGAAAGGCCACATCTACGAACAGCCTCCTGAGGTGGGAGAGTTGCCACCCGGGCCCCCTGAAAAGGGGGATTCCAAAGGGGCAATATCTCCGCCTCAGGAGGAACTGTTCACAGGAGACGGATTTTGAGGCACAGGCACGTGACTTGAGGGGGAGATTTCGCGATAGGGGATATCCCGACCATGTACTAACCCTGGCATATAAAACAGCCAAAGATACCCCTAGAGAACAGTTACTTGTCCCCAGGCAACACACGGAAGAATCCAGGATATGCAGAATTATTGGCACATTCGACAATATGTCAGGACCAATTAGAGAAATCATCCAGCGCCATTGGAGTATTCTACTTATGGATCAAGACCTACGCACCTTAATAGGAGAATATCCACAAATCACATACCGTATGGGCAAAAGTATAGCTGACATGGTGACTCATAGCCATCTTTCACCTATCCCACCCACTACCACATGGCTCAACCGTACCACACCAACTGGCTCACATGCGTGTGGTCACTGTCGAGCCTGTACACATATGAGCAAGACTCTCCAAATATCACTACCAAGACTCAACAAAATGTATAGAATCAAAACCTTCATCAACTGCAGCACCAAAGCAGTCATCTACATAGCCGAGTGCTCATGTGGCCTAAAATACGTGGGGAAGACTATCCGTGAACTACGTAGACGAGTCCTCGAACATGTTGGCGATGTGAGGAACAAGAGAGACACAGCTATTTCCAGACATATCCATGAAGTCCATGGGGGCGACATTAAACACCTGCGCTTCTATGGCATTGAGAATATGCGTCCATCGATACGCGGTGGAGATTTAGACCAACTATTATTACAACGCGAAACGCGTTGGATTTATACGCTTGACACCGTTACACCTAACGGTATGAATGAAATGCTGTGCTTCACTAGCTTCATAGAGACACAGTGACGGGGAATTAACAGGGGGATATTTTGGAGAGGTAGTTAGTGGGGGTTGTAGTCAACCCATGATGTAGTATATCCCCCTCCCCCCTTTTTTTAGGGACTACTAGGGTTTGATAGACTAGGTTCCTGTGCGGGACCGCCCTTCTTAGGGCGGCCACCCCGCCTAGGCTTAGGGAAGAGTATAGACTGCATCTAGGCTTCACATTAGGCTCCCTAGGCCCCTATATACATACCCTCCATCATCTTTATCCCTTAGGAGGTGACCTCCCCCCCCCTTTTCCAATTTTTCCCTATTGTCACTGTGTCTTTATGGCTCCTCTCGCCAGATCTCCTCATACTTGTCTCTATGCCTGTGCCCATCCGTCAATAAAACATCAATAAAATATAATTTAATATAAAATAAAATGTCCTTATATCACCAGGATATTTTATAAGCCCCTCCAATAATCTCCAGACATGTCCCAATTAGTCTCAAATCTACACTTGTGACCTACGGTAACAAGTAAAACTACATTGCTGCAGTATGAGCTAACCAAAAAACCTTGTTTCTACTCACAATTGTAAATCCTATCCTTTTGTCCGGGCACAGTGGAGTTAATCGGGTTGCCTGGTTACCGCTCCCTAACACAGAGCGGCCACGCTGCGTCATCCGGGCCCCGCCTCCCTTCCGCCCGGCGATCGGATATTACACAGAACGCCGCGGCGTCTCTCCATGTGCAGCATAGAAGCCGACAGGACTGTACGGCTCCCCGCAACCAAGCGGGTTTGCACATGGAGACTATCGTTAGACGCCTAATCGTAAGTAATACGGCTGTTTTCTCTTTCAGGTTTAGAACGAATATGTGACATGACCTGATAGCAGCTTGTATCTATATGTGCTTTTTTTCAGGGATTGACCATATCCTAGGCGCTCCAGGGTCCGTTATTAGTCTATTCAAGACTCTGGATTCTAAATATTATCAAGAGGCGGTACTGTATCACTGCCTGCTTGTGATGAGTGTCTTGTTCCCTGCTATATCTATATGTGGCGTAGGACTGTACCACTTATAAGCAGGGCTCTTTTGGCATATGAAATATATACCCTACCTGTCCCTGAGGAGGTCATGGATGGTGACCGAAACGCGTCGGGCATTAAGGGAAATAATCTATGTTGCTAAAGTTATAATACTAAACACTCGTGGTCATTTAACAGTGTGTAATTATTGCGTCTTTATGGTGGGGAGACAACATCAGATCTACCCCACACTGTACATTCACATATAATTTATATACAATTTTAAGATTACTTGATTAAAAGTTAAGTCTTAGTCACTCTTCTCCCCCCCCCCCTTTTTGATTGCAGAATTGACTGGGAGTATAGCTAATTTTCGGTTGGGAGATACCCAAAAATTCTCTACATCATTTTTCAATGGGGTTAACAAGTCGCCATGATTACGAGATGAACGATGTCATTTCACTGCTTCATTTCTTACAACACGTGTTGGAAACGATGGATGGTCAGGGCAATGGAGAGGTGGCTCCTACATCTCCCGGCACATGAACCCTGTGGGGGCTTAACTGGAGGAGGAGGAGGAGGAGGAGGGGGAGGGGCACAGTGGAGCACAGTTTAGGTTTCGCCAAATTGGCGGTTTTTCTAGTAATCTGAAAGGAGAGGAAGAGCAGCCAGAGGAGCTAGAGGGTTATGAGTAAGGAGAGACAGAGGACCCAGACACACCGTGGCAGTATGCAGTGGAAATGGAGGCATGGAGTCCCTCCGAGTCACTTGCACAAAGGGCACGATTCATGCTCACTTGCTTGCATAGTGACTAGTGATGAGCGGCAAAGGCCATATTCAAATTTGCGATATTTTGCGAATATATGGACGAATATTCGTCATATATTCGCGGAATTCGCATATTCACTTTTCGCATTTGCGAAAATGTATGCGCATATGCGAAAATCGATGTGCATATGCGAATATTCGCGAATATAGAGCCCTCCCTTTAATGGTATAGGGAACTAACGGGCTAATACATTAACTGTGGTCTATGGGGATCTCATGTTATGTAAAACTGTAAGATAAGCAGGAGGGTCTCGGCAGTACAGTGGATGGGAGACTGTGAGGTGGTCGAGTGTTACAGTGTTGTGGTTAAACTTTACTTTCCTGGAAAAGCTGCTGAGTTGCCCATAGCAACCAATCAGATCACTTCTTTCATTTTTCACAAGGCCTCTGCAAAATGAAAGAAGCGATCTGATTGGTTGCTATGGGCAACTGGACAACTTTTCCTTTGCGCAGAATTTATCAAAACCTGTCCAGAGGAAAAGTTTCTGAGTTGCCCATAGCAACCAATCAGATTGCTTCTTTCTTTTTTGAAAAGGCCTCTGAAAAATGAAGGAAG
This sequence comes from Hyla sarda, assembly GCF_029499605.1. Taxonomy (NCBI): domain Eukaryota; kingdom Metazoa; phylum Chordata; class Amphibia; order Anura; family Hylidae; genus Hyla; species Hyla sarda. The sequence goes on from NC_079197.1 coordinate 95,941,738, forward strand.
CAATCTGATTGGTTGCTATGGGCAACTCAGAAACTTTTCCTCTGGACAGGTTTTGATAAATTTTCCTCTATGGGGGAGATTCATCAAAGCCAGTGTAGAGGAAGAGTGGTGCAGTTTGGGGAAGTTGCCCATAGCAACCAATCAAATTGCTTCTTTCATTTTTAACAAGGCCTTTGAAAAATGAAAGAAGCAATCTGATTGGTTGCTATGGGAAACTGGGCAACCTTTACTCTGCACAGGGATTGTGAAGCCCTAGTATCTACTCATGCTGCTGCCAGCTCCAGGCTGTGTCATTCAGCAACTATATGGTCTCCTCATGCTGCCAACACTTCCACGCTGTGTCATTCAGCCACTATATGGTCTCCTCATACTTCAGCCACCTCCATGCTGTGCCATTCAGACACTATATGGTCTCCTCATGCTTCAGCCACCTCCATGCTGTGCCATTCAGCCACTATATGGTCTCCTCATGCTTCAGCCACATCCAAGCTGTGTCATTCAGCCACTATATGGTCTCCTTATGCTGCCAACACCTCCACGCTGTCATTCAGCCACTATATGGTCTCCTCATGCTGCCAACACCTACATGCTTTGTCATTCAGCCACTATATGGTCTCCTCATGCTTCAGCCGCATCCATGCTGTGTCATTCAGCCACTATATGGTCTCCTCATGCTGCCAACACCTCCACACTGTGTAATTTAGCCACTATATGGTCTCATCATGCTGCTACCACCTCTACGCTGTGTCATTCAGCCACTATATCGTCTCCTCATGCTTTAGCCACATTAAAGTTGTGTCATTCAACCACTATATGCTCTCCTTATGCTGCCAACAACTCCACACTGTGTCATTCAGCCACTATATGGTCTACTCATACTGATGCCACCTCCAGGTTCTGTCATTGTGCCGCTCTGCGGCAGTGATTCTAATAGCGATGCCTGTAATCTGCATATCATACTGAATAACAGCATTATTTCACTACCCCAGCACACTCCGTATGCATGTTAGAACAAAGCAAAGTGTTCTACACCCCATTGAGGCTCTCTGTAGGCCAGAAATAGCTGTTTTAAATATATCGGCCAAATCAAATTTTTCTAAAGTTCCCTCATCTCTGATACTAATTGGGTATCCTTGTAAACGTATGGACCTACAGAATAAAGATAAGGTGTCATTTTTACCAAAAACTGCACAGTTGCAAAATGGCGTTTTTTTTTTTTTCATTTCACCCCACAAATATTTTTTTGTTTCGCTGTAGATTATGTAATAAAATAAGTAATGTCATTACAAAGTACAATTGGT